>NC_087160.1:28324431-28351931 GCF_035594125.1 Scylla paramamosain
TCGCGGTTAAAGAAAGGATGCTGAATGTATGCCTCCATGCCAGAAACAATAATAACTTAAATGTGTTCTCCAGAGAGTTACATTTCTGACACAAGAGCAATAGTCATTCCATGGAATATCAGAATAGTACTGCCTCCCACTCTGGAAGTTTCCAGTACCATCAACACCACTTTGGTGGGCTCAGAGGATACAGAAATATGATTCTGATCAGAGGACCCCAAAAAAAGAGCAATTTCACACAATATGCTGAAGGCCTAGAGATAGGAAAAGATCAGGAATATTGGGTGCATCCCTAAGGTTGTCAGGAATGCTGATAGGGTGCTACACTAATTACTCTAAATCATGTAAGGTAGTAAAGTTAGAGACTTTTCTCCAGGTTGGTTAGTGAAATATGATAGCCAGAGCTGGTAGGGAACACTGAAATCAAGTGTAGGGATCTTCAGAAAGGGAGAAATGAGTGAAAGTGTGCTCCACTTTGCAAGGCAAATAGTCAAAGAATTTTACATAACTGGATGACTTCAGTGAGAGTGACAATGAAGTCGTAGGCAGATGGTGGAAAATTCCCGAGAGTGAAGAGCGTGGGCAGGAGAGCAAGTTATGTCGTTGCCTGCACATACGTAATAGTCAACTCTGGATTGAAATTGAATTTAAGGAAAGTATGAGGGACGTAAAATGTAGGCAGTAAGTAGTATGTGTACCAGATGTTGCCATGAACAGCTGAGAGAATTCTTGCTCACTATATAATGCACTGAGAAAGGAAACAAAAAAAAGGTAGAAAGGGAGCAGCCCTGCTTGCGTCCCCTCCCTGCTGTGGTGGGTCGCCCTCTTACTAGCTGGCAGTGCAAGACAAATGACAGTAGCGTAGCGTGACAGCAGTTGACAATAGCTGAGTGTAGGGGCGTTCGGCACAGCAGGGCTTCCCTTCTTCCATCTTCCAAAACCTTTCACGACATTTTCGTATCTTTATACTATGTCCATATTTATTTCGAATAGACCCATTCGTGTTCATGATCCCAGCGTGTCACAGTAAATGATAGATATGTGTAAAATCGCATTTCTCGTATTCAGACTGTCATTCACGTATGTGTAGCACATAACACGTACATACGAAAAATACGAAATATGTTGACATATATCACACACTCGTTTCCACGCTACAAAGAAAGAGATTATCCGCTGAAGCAAGTTCGTGGGATCAGATACAATTGGCAACACATCGCCTGCTAACTGACAACAAGTCTCCGAAATCGACTTACCCCACTTTACTTATTAATCATGGAGTTACGGGAACACGATTTCACCGGAAAAATGGACCAGATGGAAAGTTTTATAATTCCTAACATGATTCTCTCCCTAAACTTTTAAACTTATAAGATTTAAAAGAGTCAGCGATCCAAAACAGTGAGGTGACCCACAGATGAAAAGTCTCAGGCAGCGAATACATTAAAGCAATGAGCAAAAGTCGTCTTTTTGTATTAAGTCAGTCAACGAAAGTTTGTAATAGTGCCTTGAGTCAGTGAGTGAATGGCTCTTCTTTTCCTTTAATCAAGGAACGAATGTCTTTTTTTTTCTGTAGTCAGCAAACATTTTTTTTCCCTTGGTTTGAGTCAATTAATTGAGAGAATATCCCTTTTTAATACCTTGAGTCAGTAAGCGCTGCTGTGTGCACTTGTTATGACTTAATCTCAAAGGTGATCTTTTTTCAGTTTTTTCTTTTCTTCTACCACGAAGACACTTGTTTATAGCCCTGTTTTTTCTTCCTTTTACCACGAAGATCCTTGTTTATCTCTCCCTCAGTCGATTCCCCGTCCCCCTCAGTGACATTACAAAACTTAGCTTATTTTCCTCGACATTTACCGAACCAAAGTTTTCTACGTACACTTCACTTCCTTTCTGCCTCGCTTTACTTCCATTCACTTCTTACACTCATTCTATTTTACCTTCCTCGACTTTCCTTCATTGCCTTTCACTTCCCATCACTCCCTTTTACTTCTCTTTACTTCCGTACGTTTTCTTTACTTCCCTTTACTCTTTTCGTTCCCTTTACTTTCCTACCCTTCACTTCTTTTCACTTTCCTTTACATTGCTTCTTGCTTCCCTTTGGTTCCCCTTACTTTCCTACACTTCCCTTTATATTCATTTGTTTCCCCTAACACCCCTTCACTTCTTTTTTTCTTCCCTTTACTTTACTGTACTCCTATAACACTCCTTTATTTCACCTCACTACCTTCTTCCCTTTCGTGTCCCTTTGCCTCCCTCTCACCTACCTTACTTCCCTATACTCTCTTCCCTCTGCTATAATTCCCACCAGATTCCTTGTCTCGTAAATTAGAATCAAATCCCTGCACAACACCTGTAAATTTGCATTAGACTGTATTTTTTCCATCTCCTTTAATGCTCGGTAACTATTTTTTTCTCTGAACTTCGAGCACAAACTAATGAGAAATTTTGAAAAACGAGCCGCTTAAATCTCCCGCGAGTAATTGATAGGCTTGATGTAGGTTAAGCAGAAAGAGGAGGTTGCGGGGGCCCGGAGCTGCAGGCACGAGGCGGGGCAGAGGAGGACAAGGCAACAGGTGTCCGATGTCCGATGTCCGATGGGAATGGTAAAGCCTTTGTAACGCTACCGCCTCCTGAACCCTGTCTTGTATTTCCTGGTCTCTGTCCGTGTCTGTGGCTTGTGTGTGGGTTGTCTTGACTGCCTTGTGTGCGTGTGTGTGTATATGTGTAACCTACTAGGGTGTTGCTTTTTGATCTTAACTCCTTTTCTCCCTCTGTGCCTGCAGGAGAGAGTGGAAGGCTTAGTGAGTGTGGCGACGGTGTCAGTCAACGTAACGCGAGCGGATCACGGGGCGCTGGTTGCGTGCACGGCAGAGAACCCCGCGGTGCCAGGCTCCTCCCTCACCAACACCACCGTGCTGGACGTGGAGTGTGAGTAGACTGGAAGAATGTTCTTTTTTCTCTCTCTTTCTTATTCTTTTCTCTTTGTTCTCGTCCTTGTTTTTCTTTATCTTTTTTTTTCTTGTTCTTTTTTTTCTCCTTCCTCTTCTTTTTCCGCTTCCTCCTCCTCCTCCTCCTAGCCCCGTCTTTTTTTTACCTCTATCACGCATGTCTATCATGTCACATTTTTTTCGTTTCTGAGCTCAACGTTATGGTCTTCCTGCCGCTGTCTGTCTGTCTGTCTGTTTGTCTGTCTTTCTGTCTGTTACGAACGGTCTTACATTATGTTACTCTTTTAAATTTTTTTTTTTTCGCTTTCATGTCTTTTTTCTTTTCTTTTGTTTTCTAATCTTAGTAGTTTTCTTTCAATTCTCGTTTTCTGTTTTTGCTGTAGCTCCGTGTAATTTGCCTCGTGACTTGATTCATTTCTGACTTTCATTGTCTCTCTGAACTCCATAATTTGCGCAATGTTATTGCTATTTTTTTAGTATTTTTTCCTGTCCTTCACCGCCGCCGCTAATGCCACGCACGGAAAGGATCGGGTCCCTCATCGCCTTCACTCAGCGAGGCGTGGCGAGATTTGAAGTATTTAAAGTCGCGATCGCTCACGCCATGTAGTGTTTACAATTTTCACCTGCCCCCCCCCCCCACCAAAAAGAAAAAAAAAAAAAATTGTGTGCGGCGCGATAAAATACCAGTAAATCAGTCTGACTACAACTTGACGTGTCGCTGTTCAGGACGCGGTCACTGGGGGTTTCAACGCGTCAGGGCGGTATTTAATCGAACCTCAACCTGTAACCCGTGCAAATAGCTCGCGTCCCTAGGCGAGGGGTGGCGTGGCGAGGGTGTTGTGTGGTCAGGTCATCAACTCCACCGCCGGTAAGAGTTTGTCTGGGCGAGGCGTGAAGTTTTGTGTTAAAGCGAAGTGGATTCTGCGTATGTTTGGTGTCCAGTGGCGGTGCTCGGGGTGTGCATGCGTCAGTTGCTGGTATTGGTGTGAATTTAGTAGTAATAGTAGTAGTAGTAGTAGTAAGGTAGTAGTAGTAGTAGTAGTAGTAGTAGTAGTAGTAGTAGTAGTAGTAGTAGTAGTAGTAGTAGTAGTAGTAATAGCAGTAGTAGTAGTAGTAGTTGTTGTTGTTTTTGTTGTTGTTGTTGTTGTTGCTTATTTATTGCCGAATACCAGTTAGATACATAAATTAATATACACACATGAGCATGACCCTGAGTTCATCCTTATGCCAAGAATGTTTACATAAACGAGCATACAAAACTCCTATTCCTTCTGCGCGTGCACAAATCACATCAAAAATGTTTTCAGTTTTCTGCCATCTTATCTCACAAAATATTGTCTTAGCGAGAGAAAAGACCTCCCATTAGACATTTTGAGTAATAGTGGATTAAAGTTGAGAATTATGCAGTCTCCAAACCTCATGTTAACATCTTTATTGCATTTTTCCGTCTTTTTTAAGTATATCTTGAAATAGATCAACTCTCAAGCTTGGAAGGAAGACCACAATCAGCTTCCTATGATTAAGTAAGTTTGCTACGATTGACACAGTGAAAAAGACCCGGTCAGCATTTACGAATTTTCATCCATTAAATGTGAGACCGGACACGTACTAGTTACACAGATACAATTGTAACCTTGATTGGTATGTGTAATACAGTGTCGACTTGAGAAAAGTTAAAGGGAGTTGAAATTGGTACTTGTCTGCAATGTATCCGTTTCCAGTTCTCCGCGTCTTGCCTCATCCTTCTCAACCTTCCTTCGCCTCCCGCTTCTCCAGTTTGTCCAGGCGTCGCTTTTCTTTCTTTTGATCCTTATGTTTCTTCGCAAGCAGCTTGGCGAAGCTACTGCTGTCGCTTCAACCTTTCTTCCTCCTACTGCTGTTCTCTCATCCTCTCTTCCTCTCGGGGGCGCTTTTTTCTTGTTACCTCCTTCCACCTCCTCAGTTTCTCTATTCTCTCATGCCGCCTCTTCTTTTCGTTTCACTTTCTCCTCTTCTTTTCCTTCTGCTGCTTCGAGTTTGTCACTCACTTCCTCTTCCCTCTCCTGCTGAAGTTTGCGTTTTCCCGTAACTCCTGCTCATTTTCCTTTTCGTACTTTTCAAATAATCGCTGCCTCCTTCTTTCCTTGCTTGGATTTTTCCTCTCGTTGCATCGCCGTCTCTCGTTGTCTTTCCTTCTATCCGTCTTTTTTTTTTTTTTTTACGTAGAGGAGGCACCGGCCAAGGGTAACAAATTTATAAGAAAAAAAAAAAAAAAAAGAACCCACTGAGGTGCCGGCCCCCAAACAGAGTCAAAAGCGGTTTAGAATTTCGAGTGAAGGGTGTGTGTGTAATTAGGTGCATGTAGTTTTGTGTGAAGGAAGAGAGTTGTCCTTAGAGAGCAGGTTATGGCTGTCCCCTTGTGTTGTGAGACACAAAGTGAAACTTTCAGTGAGGTCTTGCTCGCACAGGGCGGAATCAAAAGCTTCTCGTCTTATCGACTCGTCTCCTCTAACTGACTCCTCTACCCCTCTCTCATCGCCGCACAGTTGTGTCCCTCGCTATCTTCTACCGTTATTTTCACGCTAACTGCTCTTCTGATCTTGCTAACTGCATGCCTCCCCTCCTCCCGCGGCTTCGTTGCAAAAGACTTTTTTCTTTCTCTCATCCTTATTCTGTCCATCTCTCTAATGCAAGAGTTAACTGATATTCTCAATCATTCATCCCTTTCTCTGGTAAACTTTTGAACTCTCTGCCTCCTTTTGTATTTCCTCCTTCCTATCACTTGAACTCTTTCAAGAGGGAGGTTTCACGATACGTATCCTTTAGATTTTAATGACCGAGTTTTACTCTTTGGGGACCGGCACCTCAGTCTGTTTTATTTTATTTTTTTTCTAATAGTTTTGTTCCCTTTGGCCAGTGCCCGTCGTACATAAAAAAAAAAAATTGAGTTTCCATCCCCTCAAAATCTGCTTGATTCGCTGGTCCTGCTCCTGCAGATTCCTTTTCCTGGCTTCTTGACTCGCTGTATTGTCTTTCTCTCGCTGCCGTCGCTTCCTCATTTTTTCCACCTCTCTTCTCACTTTTTCTTTTTCCCTCTTGTGATTCATCCTTTTCTCTCCTCCTCTTTTGTAGTGAATATAGCAACAGGAGCAACAGTGACCATGCTTACTGTGCAGGAGTATTGAGCCTTACGGCCTAACATCTTGATCCTATCCCGCCAACCCCAAGGTTTCAGCAGAGGGGCGCGTGACCCGTGATCTAGGCCGTGGGAAGTAAACATATGACTAATCATTACGAACGGAGTAAAGTTATGTTCCGGTGGGTGGATCTTACGATCCTCGTAACAAACTGATCAAGCTAAAATTAGAGATGTAATATGGCCTGAGAATGTTACATCATTGAGCATCCAAAATTTACGTTCTTTCACAGAATAGATTTTTAAAAGATGTGTTCAGTTTTCTGCAATCTTATGTCCCACAAATTTTGTCTCAACGAGAGCGGAGACATCATTAGACGCGGAGTCGAATCCTGTATGACTTGGTGTGTGGAACAGAGCTTTGTGTCCCGCAAAGCTTGAATCGCAGCAAGTTAGAGTTGAGCATCGTGCTGGGTGTCTCCAAGTGAAGCCTCACATTTCTAAAAACTCGTTATTTTCGGCATTTCGTTTTGCATTTATTATTTTCATAAGCATATCAAGACAGTACATTTCTTAAGCTTTGGGACCAGATAGCTATGAACTTCCTGCGACTAATATTAAATTTGTTACGAGTGAAACATTAAATAAAGACGCGGTCAGTATTACGGAATTTTCATCCGTTAAATGTGATTTCAATGAGACCTGACATACACTAGCGATTGCGTGTGTAACAGACCAGCGACTCCAGGAAAGTCAGAGTGAGTTGAAGTTAGCGGTTGTCTGACAAGGCGCTGCTCGTGGATGCTTGTGGTGAATTTTCTGAGTGTGTAGCGACGCTTACTCATCGTCAGTCAAGGTGGTTTACGGAAAAATAGTAGGAATCATGGTGGTGCTGGTAGAATTATTATCATTATTATTATTATTATTAGTAGTAGTAGTAGTAGTAGTAGTAGTAAACAAAATATTAGTCGTAACAATAGTAGTAGTAGTAGTAGTAGTAGTAGTAGTAGGCAAAATATTAGTTGCAGTAACAGTAGTAGTAGTACTAGTAGTAGTAGAAGTAATAGTAGTAGTAGTAGTAGTAGTAGGCAAAATATTAGTTGCAGTAACAGTAGTAGTAGTACTAGTAGTAGTAGAAGTAATAGTAGTAGTAGTAGTAGTAGTAGTAGTAGTAGTAGTAGTAGAAAAAATATTAGTCGTAGTAACAGTAGTTGTAGTGGAAGTAGTAGTAATAGTAGTAGTAGTAGTAGTAGTAGTAGTAGCAGTAGTAGCAGTACTCGTAGTAGTCGTAGTAGTAGTAGTAGGCAAAATATTAGTCGTAGTAACAGTAGTAGTAGTCGTAGTAGTAGTAGTAGCAGTAGTAGTAGTAGTAGTAGTAGTAGTAGTAGTAGTAGTAGTAGTAGTGACAAAGTAATAGTCGTAGTAACAGCAGCAACAGCTATAGTAGTAGTAGTACTAACAGTAGTAGTAGTAATAACAGTAGTAATAGTAATTGTAGCGGAAGCAGCAGCTCCAGCAGGAGTAGCAACAGCAACATCAATAACTGTAGGAGTAGCAATAGTATTAGTAGCAGCAGTAGCAGCAACAGCAGTAGTGGAAGTTATTGTAGCTGGACAAATTGAGTTGATAAGTCTCGTACTTAATCGTACATGGGTACACAGTAAAGGAAGTAATCCGTCACGGGGTGAAGTAAGGAATGAGGCGGCACCGCAAAGCTATTTTTCACTCCGTCCAGCCGGCACTCCCTTAGTGCAGCAGCGAGTCCGAGGAATGTTAGGTAGTTAATCTGACATTCAGGAAAGTTATCGATCCTGCAGGAGTTGCTGTCTCTGTTCATAGAGTAAGTCAATCACTCACGCGGCTGTCGGTCATCAGCTCACGTCATTATTTAGTGACTAGATTTATTCATTTTGTTAGTCGGTCAGACTCCGTCAAACGAATTAATGACTTCTTCAGTCAGTCGATTACTTAGGCAGTCAGTCAATGAATCACTCATTCCCTCGTCCACTAACTCAGTTAGACTGGCTAGGTATCAGTATATCAATACATAAGTTGGTCATACACTCAATTAGTTAATCACTTAAGCTCTCAACCAATTAATTAGTCAGCTAGTCGAGCAGCCATTCATTCAGTCTACCAGTCAGGCATCAATCAAGCTATCAGTTTGCCAACCAGTCACTCAGTAAGTCAGTAAGCATTCAGTCCTACGCACAACAGTTCGCTACTTCAGACATATTCCTGTACGGGTAAGTTCCTCCTCACCAAAAGTATATGGTATGTGATCACCTGTGTTGCCTCCCACCAGATCCTCCCTCGGTCACCGCCTCGCTGGGCCGCTCCCTCCAGCCACACCTGCTGAAGGAAGGCGATGACGTGTACTTCACCTGCTCTGTGGACGCTAACCCTCCTGCCGCAGCCGTCACCTGGTACCACGAGGTGAGAGAGGCAGCCTTAGCGCAGCACACACACACACACACACACACACACACACACACACTCTCTCTCTCTCTCTCTCTCTCTCTCTCTCTCTCTCTCTCTCTCTCTCTCTCTCTCTCTCTCTCATTCTTCGTCACTTTTCTTTTTTTTTCTTTTCGCATATGTATTTCTTTATTTGCATCCTTTTTCTCCGCCCCCTCTCTTTTTTTTTTCTTTCCTTCTCCTCCCCCTCCTCCTCCTCCTCCCCATTTTCCTCCTTTTCCAAAAGCTTATTTTTCTTTTTTGTTTCCCTTTGCAATGCTCGCTCTCCATTCCTTTACTTTTGAATCATTTTTCTCTTTTCTTTTTTATCAATTTTCTGTTTCATTTTTTCAATTTTTATCTTCTTCCTCTATGTCAATTTTACTTTCAGCTTTTACTCGTACTCTCTCTCTCTCTCTCTCTCTCTCTCTCTCTCTCTCTCTCTCTCTCTCTCTCTCTCTCTCTCTCTCTCTCTCTCTCTCTCTCTCTCTTACACAGTTTGTTTTTACTGTTATCACTTTTTTCCCTTTCTGTGGTTTTGTTCTTTTTCTTTGTTTGTATTTCCCCCCCATTTTTTCTTCCCTTTATTTATATTCATTCTTTTCCTTCCTTTTCTTGCCTCTTTTTTTTTCATATGTTCTTTTCCCGCTACACACATGCGAATTTTTGCTTGATTTTTTTTTCTTTTTTTTCTTTCGGACTTAATCATTTCCTGTGTGCGTGTCTTACTTCTGTTTTCATTGCTAATTATCATCATGCGGGAAGGCGTTCTTTTTATGGTGATGATAATGATTATGGTAGTGGAGGCATTATTGTTATTATTGTTATTATTGTTATTATTATTATTATTATTATTATTATTATTATTATTATTATTATTATTATTAGCAGCAGCAGCAGCAGCAACAGTACCATCGGTTGTAGAAGTAGTAGTGGTAGTAGTAGTAGTAGTAGTTATTGTTGTTGTTGTTGCAGTTGTTGTTGTTATTGTTGTTGTTGTTGTTGTTGTTGTTGTTGTTATTGTAGCAGTAGTAGTAGTAATAGTAGTAGTAGTAGTAGTAGTAGTAGTGGTTATATTAATGATAATAATAATAGCAATGATAATAATGATAATAATAATAATAATAATAATAATAATAATAATAATAATAATAATAATAATAATAATAATAATAATAACAGCAGCAACAGCAGTAGCAGAATTTTCTTGCACCTCTTGCTCTCCTCCATCGTTACATTCACGCTAACTGCTCTTCTGATCTCGCTAACTGCATGGCTCCCGCAGCCTCGCTTCACTTTTTTACTTTCTCTCACCACTATTACATCCTCCTGCGTAATGAAAGAATTAGCCAGTATTCTGAATCTCTCATCCCTTTTAATGAAAAACTCTGGAACTCCCTGCTTGCTTCGGTATTTCCTGCTGCCTTTAACTTGAACTGTTTAGAGAGGGAGGTTTCAAGACACTCTTTGGGCACTAGCACCTTTAGTAGGCCTTTTTTTTTTATTTATAGCCTTTCTGTTGCCCTAGGCCAGAGGTCCTCTCACATGAAACAATAAGTAGTAGTAATAATGATATAGTTTATAATGACGGCGGTATCTTCTTCAGCAACAACAACAACAACAATAAAAACAACAGCAACAATAACAACAACATCAGCAATAACAACAGCAACAACAACAACAACACAAAACAACAAGAACAACAACGATGCTACCGATAAACAGTGATTATGTAACTACTACTAATAATAATAATACTAATACTAATACTACTACTATCATCACCACCACCACCAACACCACTACCACTAGCACTACCACCGCCACCACCACCGCCATGCCTACCACTGACTCACCCAGCCATACATCAGACTGACATCCCTGTTAAAGGAGATAGTCGGGGCGAAGCATCTACATTTAAGCAACGTATTATCTCATTGTGGGAATAAGAATATATACGAGAGGGTTCCCAGCTCCCCTCCATTTAGGCGCCTTTTACAGACACGCAGGGATTTCTGGGCCAGCATTCTCACAGCCTGACCGCGGAGTGTGACCAGGTAGCCATGGCGGTAATGTTGCAGGGCTCGTGGCATTCCTAATGGTGGTGGTGGTGGTAATGGTGGTGATGATAATGATGTTAATAATAATAATAATGATAATAATAATAATAATGATAATAATAATAATAATGATAATAATAATAATAATAATAATAATAATAATAATAATAATAATAATAATAATAATAATAATAATAATAATTACTACTACTACTACTACGACTACTACTACTTCTACTACTACTACTACTACTACTACTACTGCTACTACTACTGCTACTACTACTACTACTACTACTACTACTACTACTACTACTACTACTACTACTACTACTACTACTACTACTAATAATAATAATAATAATAATAATAATAATAATAATAATAATGATAATAATAATAATAATAATAATAATAATAACAATAATAACAATAATAAATATAATGCGCACAGGTAGCAACAATAGCAACGGGAGCAGCAGCAGCAGCAGTAATAATAGTACTACTAGTAATAGTAGTACTAGTAGTACTAGTACTAGTAGTAGTAGTAGTAGTAGTAGTAGTAGTAGTAGTAGTAGTAGTAGCAGCAGCAGTGGTGGTGGAAGTGGTGGAAGTTGCAGTAGTCATTATCATTGTTATCATCATTATCATCATCTTCATGCACAAGGCACATTAGTCTTTCATTAAAAAAACTGGTCTGCATTATTTAATTATCTAGACAGAGAGAGAGAGAGAGAGAGAGAGAGAGAGAGAGAGAGAGAGAGAGAGAGAGAGAGAGAGAGAGAGAGAGAGAGAGAGAGAGCGCAGCTACATGGCTCACTACTCATTTTTTCCTATTTCTCTCCCCGTCCCCTCTACTTTTTTTTTTATTTATTTTTTTATTTATTTTTAATAACGGGGCGATTTTTCTTTTTTTTTTTTTTGTATTTTGATGTTATTTATTAATTTTTAACAAAGGTACACGGGACAACATATTCGTGTTAGCTGTGGCCGGAGGGAGACAGCAAAGAAGGGAAAAGAGTTGAATTAATTATAAAGGGGAAAAAAAACGAAATTATAATCTTGTTCATGTATTTCTCACTACTCTTATATTTGCTTATTAGTTCTTTTTTTTTTGTCAGAAATTTCTTTTTTATTGTCACTGAGTAAAATTTTGCTGGTGATGTCGCTTATATCATTCTACATACTCTTATTTATTTAAAACTTGAATCATTTTACGTTTTAATTAATGCGATTTGTGTGAGTGTGTATGTGTGTGTGTGTGTGTGTGTGTGTGTGTGTGTGTGTGTGTGTGTGTGTGTGTGTGTGTGTGTGTGTGTGTGTGTGTGTGTGTGTTAATTTGTGCTTGTGTTTTATTGTCTCATCACTGTATTTTTTTTTTTTAAATCTTCTAGCTATTAATCTCTTACTGGGCTCCAGTTTTCTTGTGTAGCTTTTTCTTTCTTTTTACCTCCATTTGTGTTTGTGCTTTATATTTTTTGTTGCTTTGTAATTGCAATATTATCTTATGTTCATATTCTGTTTCTTAATAATTGTTAAGTTATTGTCTGGCTGTCGCTTGATGCCATGAATCAGAGATGGCCAAGGGGAGGGCATTCAGATGAGAAGCAGTGGTGAGGTGAGAGAGAACTGAAGATTTTAGAGAGACTTTTCATTTATAAACTTTCGGAGAGAACCTTTACTCGCCATGGGGTGAGCTAATCCAGGAGTCTCCCTTGTTCTCTTCTGCGGGTGAGGCAGGTGGTTGGGCCGCTCGTAACGTTCGTCCCACTCACCCAAATTTATATGCTTAAGATATTTTCAACAACTTTATAAACATGAAAGCAATAGCAATGTTACCCTTCAGTGAATTTATGGAAACAAATATGAGCTATTTACCTGATCATGTCCATGTGACTGTCGACATGCGTCACGTCTCCCGCGGCGCGTGTCGACAGTCGTATGGATGCAATGTGTTCCCCTGGGGTGTAAATGTAATAAATTACCTGCCATAAGTCACCATTACTTAGGTCTTATCTCACTGCTGGACGTAAAAATCAGGGGATCAGATCGTGAGTTTTTTTTTATTTTTTATGGATGTTAGGTTAATGTCAGAGGTGAACGTTTCATATATATATATATATATATATATATATATATATATATATATATATATATATATATATATATATATATATATATATATATATATATATATATATATATATATACGATATATATCGTATATATATATATATATATATATGTGTGTGTGTGTGTGTGTGTGTGTGTGTGTGTGTGTGTGTGTGTGTGTGTGTGTGTGTGTGTGTGTGTGTGTGTGTGTGTGTGTGTGTCTGTGTGTGTGTGTGCGCGTGTACACAGTTTTGAGAAACTAGAGTGGCAAGTACAATGCAGCGTGTGTCCTTTCGTGGCACCGCCGCCGGTGCCTGAGGCCTCCGCGTGGAGGAATTCTTGGTGTATTAAAATGTTGACTGCTGAAATATTTGTTGGTTGGCCAAATTCAAAAGTACGCATCACATATACTTATAGTTTTAGGTCTCCAATAATATAACTAAAGAAAAAATAATTAATGTCAAAATATTTTACATGAAGAGAATTATTAAAAACTTTTCAGTGGTACGGTATTGGTGATAATGGTTTTTAATCAGTGGGAATGAACTGAACTGTCCATGGAAGGCTCCACGGTGTGTGATGCGGAGTGGCGTTGTCATGCAAACTCCACCCATGAATGTTCACACCCATTTATCTACATGCATACAGTCATGATGCTACTTAAATAATTATGCTGTGTAATTAATTGCTGTGTAATATTACATCATTACTGAGCATCGTTACAAATTATGTAAATATTATATATATATATATATATATATATATATATATATATATATATATATATATATATATATATATATATATATATATATATATATATATATATATATATATATATATATATATATATATATATATATATATAACCTTTGTTTCCAGAAATTTTCAGAAGGGTTAATTGTTTAATATTATCACTTTTCTATTGATATTTTCTAAAATCAGTTTGTGACAAAACTAATTGATAAAGTGACTGAAAATATCTTAATTATGGAAAGAAAAATGTGGAAGTAGCAACATTATGAATGCATCAGTCAGCTGCCCCGCCGGATGGGTATGAGGGCTTGTTCAGTTTGATCCACGGCGCCTCTAGTCACTGCCAGCATGAAGAGTTGAAGAACATGAGAGATGTATGGTGATGTGTGAAGACAACGTAAGGCGACCATAAATTTGTCATCTCTGTGGCTCCGTGACTTCACCTCCTGCCTGGAAATGTCCGAGCTAGTCCTGACTGGGAGACTTGTGAGTTGCGATCCGGTCTTTCTGAGAGATGAAGCTAACCTGTTATGGCCAAGATGGTACTTTGGCTCACGGACAAGATGACCACTGAAACTAGGTGTTATGTGCGTTCGTGTGTATGTGTGTGTGTGTGTGTGTGTGTGTGTGTGTGTGTGTGTGTGTGTGTGTGTGTGTGTGTGCGTGTGTGTATGTGTTTGTCTGTCAAGAAACTAAGGTACAGAAAGTAGGTTTAGGTTTTCAGAGGTACGAGTGAACGCGCTTGCCGTGATTGCAGTCCGCGGCGGGAGGTTCTTGCCGCCCCCCACCGCGGCCTGTGGGGGAGCCCAGACGCGCTGCGGGGGACGACACGTGCCTCGCAGACTCTCGCTTTTGCTTGCTTATGTGTTGTTTGTCGTGTTTCTTTTTCTTTTTTTTTTTTTTACTTTTCTTCCTCTTCTTCCTTTTCATCATCACATCCCCCTCCTCCTCCTCCTCTTCCTCCTCCTTCTCCTTCTCCTCCTCCTCCTCCTCCTCCTCCTCCTCCTTTTTCCTCCCTTCCCGGTATGTGGATGACTGTATTTCGCGTTCACATCTTTGCCAGTCATAGGCCACCAATGGACAGAGCGTGACATCTGCCAAGTCCATCGCGGCTGAGTCACGGCAGAGCCACTGGACAGCAGCAGTGGCAGACTGGACTGCCGCAGATGATCTCTTTACAGGACAATGGCTGGAGCTCGAGGGTCGTAGATCCTAGATAACTGGACCATGCCTTATGTAGCTGGGTACGCGGGATAGTCTGACGACCTCTCCACTAAATAGCTTCCCATGGAACCAGTTGTTGGCGGGAGCTTTCCGTTCCTCTCCTGTAAATGACGACTGTCTCACCTCTATTTCATGACTGCTAGTTCTTATTGTTTCTCTCTTTTTCTTAACTTTAAAGTCATCATCGAACGAAATCGTGAGTAAAATTCGTGATCTAGAAGTCAGACTTGCTGCTTTTGAAGAACTTAAGAACAGCCAATGTGGGAATGACTCCACCCTCGCAAATGGAAAGGCCTTCCAGCCAAACTGCATCTCGCAAAAATTACTCTCTTGCTTCACAGGATGTACCCGAGTTTGCCTCTTACATTAACTCTCCAGCCTGCCTTAGAAGCTGACTCTCTTAATTTACTAAATGTTGCAACTCGTTCGAAATGGAGCAAAACAATGTTAACGTCCCCACGTCCTTCAACCAGCTCCAGGCTATAGATCAGTCAATAAAGGATGAAATCGAAACTCGCCTGGTGAGAGACTCCCTGACGCGTGGCCAACTCGTAGAGTTTTGTGGCCATTAAATGAATGGCCTGAGAAAGCGTCCTTGCTTTCCTTATGGCAGATTGGGTATTTACGCGGGAACAGTGACCCTGATGCCCTCTGTATTGTTCAAGCAGGCACGAATTACACCAGGGGACCCAAACCACAGGAATTGCGGGAAAAGCAACGCTACATGATCCAACACTTCAAACGTCAAACAGATGTCAATACCATTGTGATTCCTGAAGTTATTTCAAGGATTGGCGCCGAACAGTCCTTTACAGTAAAATCTTAAGCATTAATAAGAGACTAATGACCCTGTACGAAAAAAGAGGACGTCGTGCATGCTAGTTTTAGGAATATTTTTTTTTTTTTTTTATGAACAAGCCAATACTTGTCAAACTGACGTGTTACATTTGAGCCAAGTTGAGTTGCCAGTGTAGGAAGACTTTTTTGTAGCGTCGTGAGCAACATATCAATTGAAATGAAGGTGAAGACCGCTCCCCATTACCATCGTAAAGGAGCACTCTGTCAGTCAAGGCAACAGCCGGCTCAGATCATATTAATGTCTGTTATTAGAATGCCCGTAGCTTGCGTAACAAAGTTGAAGACTTAAAAATGTGTGCACCATCATGTACGTGTGGCTGGAATTGCAGGCACGGCTTCATACTCGTACATCAAATAGAGATTTCATTGTGGAATATAGTTTAGCAAGATACATAATATATACCCGTTGTTGTAAAAGAGAAAATATAATTAGCATGGACGTTGTTATTTATATTCACTACTCGCTTCATTCAATTTCAGTGAAAACAGAGATCATTACCAACGTGAACACTGTCTTTATTGAAATTAATAACTAATCTTATAACATTTACGACCACCATGGCAACCTGTGGACATCGACAGCGACAATGATGCATCAGACACAGTGTGGCAGTCTCTTTGAGCACTGCTTCACTGGATGGAGTGGGGGACGCTGCTGCTGGGCTTGGCGGCTCCACAGCAGTGGAGTTGCTGGTTCCCATTCGCTGAAGAGAGATGGTGGACACCTCCAATGGGGATGGTGGGGCCCATTATGTGAAGGCGACAGGGATGGGCTGGTGACCAACCCATCCAGTGGAGGAGGGATAGTGAATGGCACTGATTTGGTGGGTGAGCCCCATCAAGTGGGGAGAGCCTATCCAGTGGGGGAGGGATAGTGAATGGCACTGATTTGGTGGGTGAGCCCCATCAAGTGGGGAGAGCCTAACCGCCACTGATGGTGTTGGTGACCCATTCAATGGAGGAGAGACAAAGTTAATTTCACTGACAGGGCTGGTGGGATCCCTTTCAGTGGGATGAGATTGAATTCCATTGAGTTTAGTCACTGACTAGTATGTATATATATATATATATATATATATATATATATATATATATATATATATATATATATATATATATATATATATATATATATATATATATATATATATATATATATATATATATATATATATATATATATATATATATATATATATATATATATATATATATATATATATATATATATATATATATATATATATATATATATATATATATATATATATATATATATATATATATATATATATATATATATATATATATATATATATATATATATATATATATATATATATATATATATATATATATATATATATATATATATATATATATATATATATATATATATATATATATATATATATATATATATATATATATATATATATATATATATATATATATATATATATATATATATATATATATATATATATATATATATATATATATATATATATATATATATATATATATATATATATATATATATATATATATATATATATATATATATATATATATATATATATAAATATCTACTTATATATATATATATATATATATATATATATATATATATATATATATATATATATATATATATATATATATATATATATATATATATATATATATATATATATATATATATATATATATAATAGTTAAGAGTTTAATGCACAAATTCTGCAGACAGACTTAGGTACAATGAACGAATGAATAGTAGATAAATGGCAAATTCAATTCAATATTAGCAAACACAAAATACTCAACGAGGTAGAAAAATCCTTATTATAGGTACATAATACAGAATGAAGTTCTTGACAAGATGAGAGAGAGAAAAAGATTTAGGAGTTATAATCAGATCAAATTTCCATGAGAGAGAGAGAACGATGTATGAGTATATGTAGAGACCAGAAATAAATTAATCTTTAGGTGTGTTAAGAGTAAAGGTTCCGATATTGTATCAAAGTTACCACTGGTTAGGTCTCATCTGGACTATACTGCACATTTCTGTTTACAGAAAGGATATAGATCTCTTACAGTCAGTACAAAGGAGAATGCCCAAAAAGATATCAGGGATGCTAAATTCTCCTTAGAAGAGGACATTAAAGTTCTTAAGCATACATTCGTTAGAGCGGCGTAGGTAAGGAAGGAGTCTGATAGAGATGTTCAAGAAGCAGGCATTAGTATATACGTTTCAGCCAGGGACTGCCACGTGTAAGTACTCTGGCTCCTTGCAGCTTCCCTTATGTGTTTATGTTCTTATGTTCTAAAATCCTCTGTGAAACGAAGTGTTTAATGAAACAGGTTACTACAGCGGAAGCACACACGGCTGCTATTCTGTGTTCAGCTTCGACTGCCCTTTGAGCAAGGGCTTGGGAGAACTGGATGAACCAACAGATGTTCCTGCTGAAGCGGCCATAGCCTACACTGACTCAAGTCTCACGTGGGTGAAGTGTGGCCCCATCATGCATGTCACGGTAGCGAAAGTGGTCGCACTTTCGCATCGCTCTGTCGCCCATTGGCAATCTTTAACCATTACCATCAAAGAATATAAACAAGAAACAAATAAATCCAAACCGTTCTTTGGTTATCTAAACGACAAGAACGAAATCACAACCATCTTTTTTGTATCTGTATTTAATGAGAAAGACCACATCAATCCAATCTCTTGATATTATAAAAGCTGAAAATGTTAGATGGTTTACTCATGGTACAAATTGACATTCTACACTGAACTGAGAAGATAATAATGAATAAAACTCGATAAAACTTACCCTAGAATTTTGAAAGAAGTCAAGCACCAGATAAGAAAACGGCTATCAATCCCATTCAACAAATGTCCAGCGACGATGAAGCTCTGATATAAAGCAAATGTGTCAGTCTGACGCCAGTCTTCACGAAACGGGACATGTCACAACTAGGAAATCATGGTCTGTTATCATTTCGTTAGTTGTTTGCAATTCAAGATAATCATTATTAAAGGAAATACAATGAAATACCTTTAAGGACAAGTCAGTTAAATAATCACAACATGGTTTCTATAGTCAGAGTTCGTGCTTAACTAACTAGTAATTTGACTTCTTCCATTAAAGTTTTTTATGAGTTTGATGAAGGAAAATCCATAGATGTCATATATCTTGAATTTCAAAAGGTCTTTGATAAGGAACTCCATGATTGATTGCTCAGCAAGCTACGCACATAAAATTGGATTGAGGACCATGTCTCTGACCGGGAACAGAGAGCTGTTCTTAGCAGCATTTCACTTTCAAAGCTTAATGTGAAAAGTGACACACTGCACTGTTTGTGCTTGGCTCTGTTCTCCTCTTGGTACTTGTGTATGTTCATGACATCGGCAGCAGTCTCACCTGCAAAGTATCAAAATTTGCCGATGACAAAAAGATTTCCAACAAATCATTTACATCGCTGCACAAAGAAACTTTGCAGTCTAATATAGATCGACCAACTCATTCGGCCAACGAATGACAGATGAAACTTAATATCGATAAATGCAAAGCCCTTCACAACAGGAGCAATAATGCAATAATCATCACAGTGAGTACGGAAAGGGATCTCAGAATCGTAATATCAAGGAATTTAGAGCCGAATCAACATCGTTGAGAAGCTGTTAAGATTGCTAACAAGTTTGTGGACTTCATCCATCCAAGAAATCAGAAAAGGTTATATGAAAATTTTATAATTCTCTGGTTCGATACGGTCTCGATGTTACAAAAATAGATAAATTAATTAATTAAATAAATAAAAACTAGAAAAATACAACATATGATAAATAAAATGATATTTCGGTTGAAGAGTAATCCTCAAGAAGAAAAGCTTAACTAACTAAATTCATTTAGTATTTCTAAATGAGGGATGGAAGATGACGTAATATAAATGTTAAAAATATTGAAAGGATTCGATATCATTAATGCTCATGATTACTTCACAGTTGACCAATCAAATCTAAGAAGATAATACAGCCTCAAGACATTTAAGATATTTGGCAAAAGAAAAAAAATCACGTCAAACGAACCCAAACAATCGCTGCGTTCACGTCTGCAACTATAATATCGTCGCTACCACAACAGCTACAACTCTTAAAAGTTGAGTTTTTGACTCAACAATTGAAGTACAATTTGTTGGCGGCAAATTACAATTAAAATTCGTTTGGGTTCATCTTTGAAATGTTAATGTATTGAGATTGTTGCTGGCTGTATAGTTGGAATACTGATAGTTCTTATTTATTTCCTAGGAAATGCTCATGCAATTTCTCAACACTGCAATATATTTCCCTGTCAGTGTTAGTGGGTAGGGGAAAGTTTTCATCTGTACAATCCTGTTTCACTCATTGTTTGTTACATAGTACAATCCCATAAAAGAGGCCTGAAAATTCCAACCGGTGTGCTGTTGCTTGTTTTTCTTTTAGTTTCATTTGTGTATCTCTTTTCCTCCTCCTCCTCCTCCTCCTCATCCTCTTCCTCCTCCTCCTCCTCAGTATCATTATCATCATATTTCACTTCTGCAATGTAATTATTTACACACACACACACACACACACACACACACACACACACACACACACACACACACACACACACACACACACACACACACACACACACACACACACACACACACACACACACACACACACACACACACACACTTTATCACCTCCCCTCCTTCCTCTGGTTCTCTCTCACCCAGCTTGGCCGCTTCTCCCCCAGGGGCGCGTGCAGGTGCAGAACATGACCTCCGGCGTGATCCTGACGGGGGAGTCCTTGGTGCTGCAGAAGGTGAGTCGTCGCCGCGCCGGGGAGTACCGCTGCCAGGCCACCAACTCCTTCGCCTCCGTCACCAGCAGCCCCGTCACTCTCAGGATTCGATGTGAGTTTTAAAAGTAAAGGTAGTAGAGGTGTATGTTCTCTCTCTCTCTCTCTCTCTCTCTCTCTCTCTCTCTCTCTCTCTCTCTCTCTCTCTCTCTCTCTCTCTCTCTCTCTCTCTCTCTCTCTCATAACGTAGGATTCTTGTTTTATGCTTCCTTTCATTTCATTCTTCTCTCCTTTGCTTTTTTTTTTTTCTTTCTCTATTTTCTATTGTTCTTGTTCTTATTGTTATTGTTATTAGCTGCCTTTGTTTCCGCTCTCACCCATCTTCTTTTTTTTTATTATTGTTGTTGTTGTTGTTGTTGTTGTTGTTCTTCTTCTTCTTCTTCTTCTTTTCCTTCTTCTTCTTATTTTTTTTCAACAAGCAAAACATGAATTATTAGCATGATTTTCTATCCCTTTGAAGGATGAAAGCAGAAGGAGGGATTAAAGGAATGCAAGAGAGAGAGAGAGAGAGAGAGAGAGAGAGAGAGACTGTGGAGCGATAGTCTATTTGTTTATTTATTCATTAATTCCTTTCCTTATTTCTTTGTCATGCTACTGATTGGAATTAAGTGAGAGGATTTTCTTGGCTTAGAGTTTATTGTGTTTACTTATCCATCTGTTTGCTTACTATTTGGTGTGAAGGTTATTGTCACCACTTTTGTTCTCGTTTTTCTTTTCTCTCTATTTATATAGAGTAACATTTAGTCAAAAAAAAAACAGCGATCTAGTTTTCTTTCTTTTTGCCGTGACTTTAGTATTTCCATTTTTCAATCCTTGCTTTCCTCGTATTCTTTCTTTTATTCGTCCCTTCTTCTTTTTTTCACGGGAAAACGAAACAGAATTTATGTTTAATGGACAGATTGAGACTTTTTTTTTTTTTTGTGAGAGAGAGAGAGAGAGAGAGAGAGAGAGAGAGAGAGAGAGAGAGAGAGAGAGAGAGAGAGAGAGAGAGAGAGAGAGAGAGAGAGAGAGAGAGAGAGAGAGAGAGAGAGAGAGAGAGAGAGAGAGAGAGAGAGAGAGAGAGAGAGAGAGATTAGTTAGTTAGTGAGTTCTTGAGTGTGTTAGTGACTGTATGAGTGACAATGAATGAATGAGTGAGGAGATACAATGGTGAGTAAATAAAAATATGAGTGAATGAGTGAGAATAGGGGACAGTAAAGAGTTTTCAATAATGCAATGGATGAAGTTTTCCATTGTTCTATCTTGTGAGACTGAAACGGTGGTCTATAGGGAGCTGTTAGTTCCTTAAGGCTTGACAGTTCCTTAAGGGTTGACGCTAAGGGTGAGAATAAGTGCCTGTAAGTGGAATAGAGTGCTTAGTGTGGCGTGGTGTGGCGTGGCGTGGCGTGGTGTGGTGTGGTGTGGATGGACGAGTGAAGCAGAGACAACGCAACCGCATCAAAAAGCCACACTCTCGCCATTAAGAGAAGACATTTTTTCTTCTTTTTCCACTCTTCTTGCTTTTCTATTCCTCATTCCTTCGTCTTCCTCTTCCTCCTCCTCCTGGTCCTCCTCCTTCCATCGACCCAGCACTAAGGGTTCGGAAGCCTAACTTTTTGGTGGAGACTTCAAAGAAATACACTCTCCATTAGTGTTTTTTGTGATATTCCGCCGTGCGCCGCCCACCGCCCGTGCCCGCGTCCCGTAATGATTGTACAAGTAGCGAAAGTAATGCCAATAGTAGTAGTAGTAGTAGTAGTAGTAGTGGCAACATTAGTAGTAGTAGTAGTAGTGGCAACAGTAGTAGTAGTAGTAGTAGTAGTAGTAGTAGTAGTAGTAGTAGTAGTAGTAGTAGTAGTAGTGGTAGTAGTAGTCTAGTAGTAGTAGTGGTAGTAGTAGTCTAGTAGTAGTAGTAGTAGTAGTAGTAGTAGTAATAGTAGTAATAGTAGTAATGGCATGAATAACATTAATAAGAGTAATGACAAGAATGATAATTATGTTAATGATAATAATGATGAAATCAGGATTATTATTATTATTATCATTATTATTATTATTATTATTATTATTATTATTATTATTATTATTATTATTATTATTATTATTACTATTATTATTATTGTTATTATCATCATCACTGATATTGTCATTATTCTCATTACTGTTATTTGCTAACACCAATCGTCATCCTCTAATTGATACGTGCTTATGTACTCAAGCTAAACAAATATACACATCACCTGAGTGTGTATGTGTGTGTGTGTGTGTGTGTGTGTGTGTGTGTGTGTGTGTGTGTCTACTCTGCACACACACACACACACACACACACACACACAGGAAGGAAAAATACAGGTAATTAGTCACATGTGTATTTACTTAATGACATCATGAACTAATTACGTCACTGCCATCTGGCGGAGGGACTTTATTGGCACGGATTTTGTGAAAACTTTTCCGGCAAGACTTTTTTGGAGCGACGTTTTTGTGGTACGTTTTTCTTTTAAGGGAGAGTGACGTGTTTTTTTTTTTTTTTTTTTTTTTTTATTTCCTACATTTTTTTGAGGCGGAGGTAAGGGCGGGATTTTCAGGACTGACTTTTTGGTGGGGAGACTTTCTGGCGAGGCATTTTTGGTGTACACATTTTTTTGGGGGAGAACCTTTAACTTGTAAGTCTTTTTTTTTTTTTCATTAGAATTTTCAAGAGAACAGTTTTTAGAAGCCCTTTCCGTGGAGACTTTATTCGAGATATTTTTTTGGAAGAAGGCTCATTTTAAGGGATATATTTTTTTTTGTATGAACATTTCTCTTTTTTTTTTTTAAGGGATGTGGGGTGGGTGGAGAAATAGAGAGATTATCGTCCCCTCAAACGCCTGCAGAGGAGCTTTCCTTGCGCGCCGGAGGGAGTGAGGGGAAGAGAGGGGAGTAAGGGGTGAAGTCCATTACAGAACAACTGGAGAAAGAGTGTAGAAGGGAGGAAGAGAAGGGAAGGGAGTAGAAAGGCTAAGTATAGGAGAGAGAGAGAGAGAGAGAGAGAGAGAGAGAGAGAGAGAGAGAGAGAGAGAGAGAGAGAGAGAGAGAGTAATATCGAGGAGGAGAGAGCAAGAGAAACACATCAGCCTCTCCTTTACCTTCCTTCTCTTCCTCTCTTCCTCTGTTCCCTCCTCATCATCCCAATTTCCCTTCCTCAATCATTTTACTCTTCCCAAATCTCTATATCATTCCTGTCTTCCCCCTTCTGACCAGTCACCTCCTTCATCTCCTCTTCCTCCTCCTCCTCCTCCTCCTCTTTCTCTTTCTTCTTCTTCTTCTTCTTCTTCTTCTTCTTCTTCTTCTTCTTCTTCTTCTTCTTCTTCTTCTTCTTTCATTAGTCTCTGTTGTTTTCATGTGTTTTATTTTAATATTTTCGCTGTTAGATGCAAAGTGTGACTCTCTCTCTCTCTCTCTCTCTCTCTCTCTCTCTCTCTCTCTCTCTCTCTCTCTCTGATACCCAATTTTCTCTTCTTCCCTTTTTTTCTGTCCTTTCTTTTTTTCTCTCTCTTTCCCGCCCTTACAAGATGTTCTCTATGCTTTATCTTTCTTTTTTTCCTTTTACTTCATATTTGAGGTGCGTCTATTGTCCTCTTCTGTGTTCATCATTATCTTGACGTGCCTATTTTTTGTCGCCGTCTTTATCTTCACACGCCAGTCAGTTTCCCACTTTTATGAATAAGTTTTTTCGTGGTATTGCTCGTATATTTTCCTCGTGCGGCGCTCTTCTTTTGTCTACGCCGATATTCTTTTATCGTGTCTCCTTTTATTCCTATTTTCGTGACTTTTTCGTCGTGATTCTTCATCAAACTCCTCTTCTTATCTGTATGTTATCGTTTTTCACTTGCTTTTATCATGCCAGCATTTTCACATACATATTTCTTTACCGTATAAATCAATGGTCTGCGTTTTTTTTTCTTTCTCTTGTCTTCTTTCAATGCCTGTTTTTTTTATTATTTTCAGTATATTTTTCAGTAAAACTGCTGTCTTAGTTATTTATTCACTCCCTTCACTTGTTTTTATGATGCCATTGCTTTTCATTACAAAACATTTTGCATTATTTTCAAATTAACACCGCTTTTCCATTTTCTCTCTCGCCCTTTGAATCAACCAATCACAGATCGGCCTCAGTGCCTGACCACGCCCACTACCTACTTCATCTACGACAAGCCAATCAACGTAACGTGCACCGTGACGTCACATCCGCCAGCGAAGGCCGTACACTGGCAGTGGAACAGCAGCAACGACGTCATCAAGACCCAGCTGGTGGAGGCGACGACGGAGCGAGTGTCGACCCAACTATCCGTGGCGCCCATTGAGACATACGAGGACAGGCTGCTTTCCTGCTGGGCCGTGAACGAGATGGGGCGGCAGCAGCGGGCCTGTGGCTTCTCCATCAAAGTGGCGGGTGAGACAGAGAGAGAGAGAGAGAGAGAGAGAGAGAGAGAGAGAGAGAGAGAGAGAGAGAGAGAGAGAGAGAGAGAGAGGCAGGCAAAACTCTCAGGGCGGAGGAAACGAGGCCAATGAGTAGGTCCATTCCAGCAGTAATTAGCAGCAAGATGGAAGGCAAGAGTAAATAGAGAGAGAGAGAGAGAGAGAGAGAGAGAGAGAGAGAGAGAGAGAGAGAGAGAGAGAGAGAGAGAGAGAGAGAGAGAGAGAGAGAGAGAGAGAGATTAGATAGTGTTGACATGCTACAAGAATTTTAAAATAGTTTACTTTTTTCCATTTTTTGTTCTTTTCTTCCTCAGATACGTTATTTCCTTCCTTTCTTTCCTGTTAACACCACCCTGTCTTTTTTTATATGTCACTTTCACATTGACATACTTTCTCTGGTACTTTTTGTTTTCCCTTCCTTTTATTTTTTCCTTTGTCTGCTTTTTTTCCATTTTCATTCCCTTTCTGTTATGTTTGCTCTTCCTTCATTTCCTTTCCATTCTTTCATTTCGAGCTCCAGATTAAGAGCCCCTTCCTTCCTGTTTTCCTTCCGTTAGTTCTCCCATATGTTCTTCAATTTCCTTTCTCCAAGTTGTTTGATGGTATTTTTTTTTTCATATTATATTTTGTGTGTTAAAAGTAATTGGCGCCTGACTTCTTTCTCATGCGTCATATGGCTTTGGTGCAGCGTCGAAACCACTCACTCATTTAATCATCAATCGTCCAGGTCTCCGTTTTCTTGCCGCGTCCCTCTCCAGTCTCGCCGGTCTTAGTCTTACAGTCACCCTCCCACACACAGTTTCATCAAGGAAGGTCAGTCTTTACGTCACTGTCATGGGCGGATCTGGTAAAGAATTAAATATCGTCTTTCATTCTGTCCTTTCCTCCCTGAAAGATTTTGCCTCGCCCATCACTCACGAACAAACTTTTCCAAGCTCCACCAGGCCCCTTGTCCACCCTTCCACGACCCCAAACGCCTCCTTACGCCCCGTTACACTTGGCCCCTACACGATCATTCCACTCCAGACCAGTTCAATTTCCAACTTGCTCTCCCCCACCATACAATTCCCCTTCCCCCTCCCAGGCTTTCAAGCCCCGATGCGCCCTGCCCACACCACGCCCACGTACATCAAGCCCTTCATGGTTTAGTCCCTCTGCGATTGGGAAATACTGTCTCTTTTTCACAAACTCTCTCCCTCGTTGTCATTACCTCGGCGACTCCTTCATTTTTTGAGAAAGGTAACTCGATGAACACTTCTTGTATTTTTCTCTTCTTTTGTGTCAGTTCTCTTCAACTTGTGATGCCGTATGACCGTGTTCCTGCGCCACCTAGATCAGCCAATCAGTAAAGCAGATCCTCAAGGCAGGGTTCCAAGGCAGTGTTCCCGGTGCAGTAAATAAGTCAGTGGTCAGCAGAGTGAGAGTGTCGTGTTACAAGCGAGCGTGTCTTTTTCCAGGAACTGTGGCGCAGATGATACAGATAAAATAATATACTGTGCTTCCTTTGCTATATGTGTCTGTAAGTCTTCCATGAACAAACAGGAAGATAAAGAAAGAAACAGTGTTGCCATTCCCGTGATGTAAGTTAAGTCAGATCCCACATATCAATGACCACAAATGCAAATCTCAACCTTACAGACATATCAGACTTTACACAACATTCACCAAAGGCTCAAAGTGCAATGAAGCGAAGCATGAACATTGTTATTTGAATCTCGAAGTTTTCCCTCGCTGCCATGTTTTTCTCCTCACGGTGACGCTACAATACACAGCTTAGTGGACGGGAAGAGAGTGGATTCTGAGCTCCTGACTCCACCTCTACCCCTCCGGACGGGCTGGCTGGCTGGGTGGCGACGCAGTGGAGTGGGGTGGAAAGGAGAAGTTTTGGGGGAAAGTGTGACGGAAGGAAGAGAATCAAATGAAAAGAGAATGAGGAAAATAACTTGATTTGAGGCGTTGAAAGGAGGCTCTGATGCTGCTTCTTACAGTCTTCGGACTCTCCCAGCGACACACCGAAGACAGCTGATTCCTCGTTTTTTCCTTGTCTTTTATTCTTCCTCGTCTTCTCTCACCTCTTATTAACTAACCTCCATGTCAGCTTCTTTCTCTGTCACTCTGTCATAATTTACTCCTTTCACTTTCATTATTCGTGTTTCATGTCGTGTATGCTCTTTTTCTTTTCTTCCTTCACCTTTATCCTCTCTTCCTCTTTTCCAACGCTTCCATTTTATTCACCTGGCTTCTGTCCGTCTGATACTTCTCCTTCCCCTTGCTAACTTCCTTCCATACTTCCTGGATCTTGTGGCCTTTGTTTATTCTCATTTAACCCTATTTAAGTCATGTGTTTTTCTCTTTCTTTCTCTCTCTCTCTCTCTGCTTTGTTCATGGTGTTGGCGGTGTTGGAGGTGGAGGCGATGTATTATCACCACAAACCAGCATCACCAGCACCACCACTACCACCGCTAATGCTTCCACCTTCCCTCCCTGACAGAGATGCCGCTGCCACTCTCCTCCTGCGGCCTGGCCAACATCACCGCCTCCTCCCTCAGTCTCACCTGCCAGCGGCCGCCCCTCGCCGTGCCCGGGCTCCTCCACTGTCTACAGAGCCGAGGTGAGAGAGAGAGAGAGAGAGACAAAG
>NC_087160.1:28364431-28366931 GCF_035594125.1 Scylla paramamosain
CCTTCATTTGCGGTGGAAATAAATGGTCACGAATACGTTTAAGTTTTTCAGACAAAAGTAATCTACCATTAAAAAAAAACACGTCGATAAACTAAAAATAGATAATGGACGACTTTCCGACGTAATGTTATAATAACCAACTGAAACTTTGAACTTTGTATAAACGACAAAATAAAATCACAAACGAAAACATATAGATATTCCAAAACATCTGTAAGAAAGAATAACACACCATCACCTTTACGTCATCCCCTTCACGTCCCCATACACTCCTCACTCCACAGAGAGCCACAATAGTCTCCGCTGCTCTAACACGTCTCTTGACTCACTTCCCTCCCTCCGCCGCCCACCACTCATTCCATCACACAGCCTCGCCGCCACTCTTCAAACGCTTAGCATTATCTTCATTTCCCTCGTGCCCGGAAGATATGTACAAAAAAATGCCACTCAAACTAGATTTATACAAGAGTTATTATAGGCACCCGCTTAAAACGTTATCCTCATTTCCCTCGTGTCCCTGAGATATGTATAAAAAAGTGCTGCTCACACTGGCTTATCTGAGCGTTATCGTAAGTACACACGCTTAACATAATGTGCGATTCTATGATAAAATGGTGACTTTAGGAGGATTATAACTGTGGACTTCAAAGGACACAAATAGAGAGAGGTTAGCTTTGATCAAGTGCAGAATCAGTGTTGATTTGTCTTAAGATATATGTGTGATGCGTTTGATGGAGAGGAGATGTTTCGACGCGTCTGATGGAGAGGAGAGCAAATGAGGAGGTGGAAGAAACATATCATGGAGAAAAAGACAAAAATAAAAAGGTCTTTAGAGATATATGTACTTCCTAGATAGCTGTTTCTTTTTAAAGCGTTTAGAAGAACATGTCACGCACCGAACAACTGAAATAGGAATGGCAGTTTGAGTGACGGAATAGCAACTTAGAGAGGGGAAAAAAGAAGGCACAACGACCGGAACTTAATGGGACAATTGAGTAATACAAAGGCAGTTACTGATGAAGTCTAGTAAGGAAGTTTTAGTTGTTTTAGTTGTTTTAGTTTAAGTTGTCTTGTAGTGTTGTTTTAAATGCTGTTGATGATAATGATGATGATAAGGAGAAGGAAGAAAATGATGGAGAAAAGATGATAATGGTGGTGATGACGATGATGTGAAAGATGTTAATGAATGGCCTAAGTACATATCAGGGTGTTAATGATGAAGTGGAGAGAGAGAGAGAGAGAGAGAGAGAGAGAGAGAGAGAGAGAGAGAGAGAGAGAGAGAGAGAGAGAGAGAGAGAGAGAGTCAGTCATGTTGAAGGTGAAGGTGGAGACGTGGATGGGAGGATGATGGTAGATGGGCAGGTGAAGGGAAAGAATTGATGGTGATGAATTTGTAGAGGACATAGTGGGGGTGACATCCTGGTGGTGCACACGGTAAAGGTCATGTCGAGTGTTGTGTTATGAAGGCCATGTGATGCTGTACCAGAGAGAGAGAGAGAGAGAGAGAGAGAGAGAGAGAGAGAGACTCGCATACATAAAGACAAAGGCACAAACAGACTAAGAGCTAGACAGACGGAAAAGTAGACAGACACAATTAAGTAGAGCCCTGCAGGAAAGTTTCATAATGAGAGAGTGCAGGATTACAGTGAGGCAAAACTGTAATGAACATATTTTGTGATTTACGAGCTAACTTGCTACATATTTATTATGACTACTATTTCATTACTATCACTTTTTATCATTATCATCAAGGGTATGGTAATGGAAGCGTCGTCGGTGATAGTTAGCAATAGTTGTTGTTATTGTTGTTATTATTCTTTGTTGTTTTTACTGTGTTTATGCTCTCTCTCTCTTGGTGGTGATGGTGGTGGTGGTAGTGGTGGTGGTGGTGGTGTCCTCATCGTCATTGTTGTTATTTTCCTCGTCTTTGCTGTTGTTATCCTCCTCCTCCTCCTCCTCCTCCTCGTTGTTTTCACTGTTATTATCCTCCTAGTCCTTGTCGCTGTTGTCATCTGCCTCGTCATCGTCCCTGTTATCCTCGTCGTCGTCCTCCTCGTCCTTGTCGACGTCGTTGTTGTTATCCTTGTCGTCATTGTTATTATTCTCCTCGTCGTCGTCATTGTTATCTTTCTCCTCGTCGTCGTCATTGTTATCTTTCTCCTCGTCGTCGCTCTTGTTATCCTCCTCGTCGTCGCCGTGGTCGTTACTTTAGCACAATTATCGTTCAGCATCTGTGAGCAAGATTGCATCGCTTCTTTGTAATGACAATGGTAATAATTGTTAATTCTGTGTTCCTCTCCGGGATTACCCTCATTTACTTCCGTCCCCTCTTATTCTCCTTTCCATATTTCCGACTCTCCTTTGTTTTCTCGTGGGAGTTGTGTTTTGCTTCCCCTTGTTCCTTTCTTTACTTCGTTTTCTTACTTCTCCCTTTTTATTCTCTGATCCGCGAGACTGTGTGTATATCATTCTTATTCACTTCTTTTAAAATATTCCTTGC
>NC_087160.1:28371931-28391931 GCF_035594125.1 Scylla paramamosain
TTTTCTTTTCTCCCTCCGTTCCTTCGCCCGGCCTCCCTCCCTCCCCGTTTTCTTTGCCTCCGCCTTCATTCCGGTCTTTCCCTGCTCATTCTTTTTTCCTCCCCTTTTCTTTTCTTTTTTTTTCTTTTTTATGCTTTCTTATCTTCAGGCCTTCCTCCTCCACCTTCTTCTTCTTCTTCTCCTCATTTTTTTTCTTTCTCCTTCTTCCTCTTCCTTGCTTCCTCTCTTCCTCATTTCTTCGCTCTGTTGTCTTTGCTTTCCTTTTTACAATAACTTCTTACCGTTACTAGTACTCTCTCTCTCTCTCTCTCTCTCTCTCTCTCTCTCTCTCTCTCTCTCTCTCTCTCTCTCTCTCTCTCTCTCTCAACATGTTACTATAATCAGAACATTCATAGGCGAGGGGACTCAAAACGGCTCCTCTTTACATTCCGGTCCCTAAACGCCGTCAGGAGGGTGTCGTTGCGCCGCCTTGGGACCTGCAGGGAGGGGAGGCACGGGGGAGGGTGAGGGCAGGCCGCGGGAGGGTGAGGGGGAAATAAGGGGAATAAGGAATTGGAGGCTCAGGGTTCAAGGGGAATATTAGAAGATGGGGGTGGGGGTAGGATAATATTCAAGAGAGAGAGAGAGAGAGAGAGAGAGAGAGAAGGAGGGGAGGGAAGGTTGACATGATAGAATAGTAATCACTTAAAATCATTTCAATACTTTCCATTTCAATTCTCTGGAGATGGATTGATAAAGGAGGAGGAGGAGGAGAAGGAGAAAGAGCATTGTTTCTTCCCTCCTCCTCCTCCTCCCACTCCTCCTCCTCCTCCTCCTCCTCCTCCTTCCTCCTCCTCCTCCTCTTCCTCCTCCTCTTCACTCTACCAGTCGTAAAATATCCGCTTTGTTATAAATCTCTCTCTCTCTCTCCTCTCTCTCTCTCTCCTCTCTCTCTCTCTCACCTCTCTCTCTCTCTCCTCTCTCTCTCTCTCTCCTCTCTCTCTCTCTCTCCTCTCTCTCTCTCTCTCTCTCTCTCTCTCTCTCTCGTATTTATTTTTTCTGTTTTAATATATTTTCCTCGTTTCCTTCCTGTCAAGTGAATCGGAAGAGTACAAGGATAGAGAAGAAAGAGGAAAAGAAGAGGAGGAAGAGAGGAAGGAGGAAGAAGGAAAAAGGAGGTAAAGGAGGAGAATATTTCCTTTGGGAGAGAGAAGAGAGGTATCATGGGTCCTTTTCCTCTCCTCCTCTCCTCGCTGCTCTTCTCTTCTCTTCTCTTCCTCCCTCTCTCCCTCCGCCTCCTTCCTCATGTTAATCTTGATTGGTAAAAGGAGGGAAGGAAAAGGAGAAGACGAAGAAGGAGGAGGAGGAGGAGGAGGGAATGGGGAATGCAGAGTGAATGGGAGGATGTGAAACAGAAGAGGAAGGAAAAGAGAAGATAAAAAGGTGTAAAGAAGAAAGGGAAGATGAGGAGAGAAAATAATGAAGAGGATAAATAGGAAGAGGAAAGATGGAATGAATAATGAATAAGAGGAGCGGGAAGAGAAAAATGTAAAGCGAATAATGAATAAGAAGAGCGGGAAGAGAAGAATGTAAAGCAAGAAGGAAGGAGAGGATAAGATATAGGAGGAAAATCAAGGTTTCAGAAGAGAGAAGAGGGAAGGAAAAGAAAGGAGAGATGAGGAAGGATAATAAGCAATGAGGGGAGAGAAAAGAAGGGGTGCATGAGAGAGGAAAGGAGGAAAACAAGAAGAGATAAAGAAGATGGAGGGAAAGGAGAGGTAAGGGAGAGGAGGGAAAAGGAGGAAAAGGGGAGGGGAATCCAGCGCAAGTAACCGGAGGGAGAGAAATGATGGAGTGTCTGAATATGCACGTTTCTCTCTCCTCTCTCTCTCTCTCTCTCTCTCTCTCTCTCTCTCTCTCTCTCTCTCTCTCTCTCTCTCTCTCTCACCCCGTTTTCTCTCTCTCTCTCCCCTTTAGGTTCGTCGTTTTCCAAGAGGTCACCGTCTCCGCGTCACTTCTGGAATACAGGTAAACAAACACACACACACACACACACACACACACACACACACACACACCTCACCACCTATTAACAGGTAAGTGATTAACCATTTGAACGCCTGTGCTGATTCATTTTTCCTCCAAGTTAATATCGTGATAATGTGGTTTTATTGCGTGAATCCCTCAAAGACGCGCCTTCAGGAGGTCGTAAACCCGGATAACCGTGAATCAACCTCCCGCACCACACGGAGAGAGAGAGTGAGAGGAAGTGAAAAGAAAATAATAAGGATGAGAAGAAAGATAGTTAAGAGATTATCTGTCTATGTGCTTTAGAAGATGTTAATGATGGTGTTTGTTGTTTGATGGTCTTGTACGTAGAGTTAGCTGAGTATTAGTGTGTATTGTGTGTGTGTGTGTGTGTGTGTGTGTGTGTGTGTGTGTGTGTGTGTGTGTGTGTCGTTAACGTTTATCATTTTTTTTTATAGTAGGAATTACAGGGGTTGCACCAGTAGTATATAATAGTTGTAGTAGTAATAGTAATAGTAGAAGTAGTAATTTTTGTTGTTGTTGTTGTTGTTGTTGTTTGTGGAGATAGCAGTAGTACCAGCATTATTGGTGCACTTGTTTGACTGTCGTGTATCCAAGAACAGTTTCAAGCATTTTACTGTTAAAAATTTTCATTACAATCCAATAACGTCTTTCAAGATCATTTCACATATAAAACTTATTCCCTTGTCTTGTCTTTTCTCATATTTTTATGCAAGGAGGAACCCGGCCAAGGGCTACAAAACAAAATTTACAAAAACGGAATTTCAAAAGATTTTTCTAATATTTTCCTTTCCCTTATCTCCTCTTTTTGAATATGTATTTTTGGACGCTACACATAACTCGCCTTGTCACGGAGAACGTAAACCCTCCATTGTCTTCAGCAATAAAATTGCGTGTAGAGTAACACAAAATTTATTGCCTTAAGTCGCTTATCTACGAGAATAATTAGTCTAAAGTAACGTCAGTAGTGAAATATTTACTCTCCTTCGTTATTTATACTCTCTGTTAAATCCTTTAATTCGCCTTGTAGATTTATTTTTACCACTATTTTCTGAATGTGTGTTCCCCCGCTGCACCTTGTGGTATACAATATATATCACTTACTATTTATCTTCATGGTGAGAATTGCTATTTTGTTGATGATGGAGGGCTGCAGGCGTGCTTGGCGGCGCTGCGCCAAATGGAAGTGAGAGGAAGAACGTTTTCTGTTCAAAGCAACCCCACAGAGAATGCCAGACGCCGTCAACCGGTCTTAGTTTTCTGGAACACGCTCCAATCTCTTCTGGTGTTTGAAAATCCAAGAATACGCTGAATACAGTGGTGTTTGTTCCTTTCAATTCACCCAAGTGGTTCCCGGGAAAGTTGCTATGACACACACACACACACACACACACACACACACACACACACACAGAGAGAGAGAGAGAGAGAGAGAGAGAGAGAGAGAGAGAGAGAGAGAGAGAGAGAGAGAGAGAGAGAGAGAGAGATCAAGGTGCTTTTGTATTTCTATTAGACCTTGTTCTTTTCTTTTTCAAGTAATAACAACAGAAATATATCGTCAGTAGTATCAGTAGCAACAGCAGCAGCAGGAGTAGTAGCATTAGTAGTACCAGCAGGAGGAGAAGTCGTGATGGTGGTGGTGATAGTGATGGTGGTGATGATAGTGGTGATGGTGGTGGTGGTGGTGGTGGTAAGAGCAGCAGCAAGGACAACAGTAGAAGTAGTAGCAGCAGCAGTAGCAGCAGCAGCAGAAACAGTAGTAGTAGTATTAGTAGTAGTAGTAGTAGTAGGAGGAGGAGGAGAAGGAGGAGGAGGAGGACTGGAGTACACACACACACACACACACACCATGCCTCGTTCCAAACACGTGTCCCTTTATAAGCGTCGTTTCCTGCCCCGTTTTCCTCACCGGCTCCTTCGTCACCCGCCTCGTTAAACCCACGGCGGCCCTCGCACACTGCCACCCCTCGCGTGCACGGAGGAGGCGTTGCGTGCGTCCTATCCTCACTTACATCGCTCGCAGTCCTCCCTTAGAGCTGGCTGGTCCACACCTTACCTCCTTCCACTGCTCCTCTCGCCGACCAGTCCGCTATCATAGTCCTGCCCAGTACTTATTTTGTCCCTCCCTCGCTACGGTCCCTCACAGTAACTTGGCAGATGTTGTCCTCGAGTTGTGTCTCAGTGTGTTTGTCCAGCAGCCACCTGTTGTCATGTCTGCTCCTGCTTGGTTTGTGTGTCTGGTTCTGCTGGTGGTGGTGGTGGCGGTGGTGGTGGTGGTGATGGTGGTGATGTCTCTGCTTCCCGGCGTCTTGTCCTCGCCTCCATTTCCCACTACTGTTGCCTCCGCTGTTAACTTCTCAGTCACTTGCTCACATCCTCTCTCTCTCTCTCTCTCTCTCTCTCTCTCTCTCTCTCTCTCTCTCTCTCTCTCTCTCTCTCTCGCCTCCGCTGCTGCTACTGTATTCCTTTGAGGCTTATTGGTCTTATCTTCCTCTCTCCTTCCTTCCTTCCTTCCTTCCTTCCTTCCTTCCTTCCTTAATTCCTTCCTCTCTTCCTTCCTTTCTTTCTTCCCTCCTTCCCCCTTTCCTTCCTTCCTTCCTTTCTTTGTTCATTTTTGGACTTCATTTTTCCTTCCTTCCTTTTTCCTTCCTTCCTTCTTTCCTTCCTTTGTTTCCTTCCTTCCTTCCTTCCTTTCTTTGTTCATTTTTAGACCTTCATTTTTCCTTCCTTCCTTTTTCCTTCCTTTCTTTCTTCATCCTTCCTTTCTTTCTATTTTTCTTCCTTCCTTCATTCATTCATTCATTCATTCATTCGTTCCTTCCTTTCCATTTTCTTCCTTTCTTCCTTCCTCCATCCATTTCTGGGTTTTATCTTTTCTTCCTTCTTTTCTCCCGTCCTTCCTTTCTTCTTTCCTTCTTTCCTTCCTGCCTTCCTTCTTCCCTTCTGTCCTTCCTCCCTTCCTTCCATTTTCTTTAATTCCTTTCTGGGTTTTATCCTTTCCTTCCTTCCTTTCTTCCTTCCCTCCTTCCTTCCTTTCCTCCCTCCTTCCTTCCTTCCTTCCTTCCTTCCTTCCTTCCTTCCTTTCTTCCTTCCTCTATATCTACCTTTTTTCTCTCTTTCTTCTTCGTTCATTCCTGATCTTCCTTCCCCCTTCCCCTCTTTTCTTCGCTTCTCTCTTCTTTTCTTCGTTTATTTTCTCCTTTGTCTGCTTCCTTTATTCCAGCCTCCTTCACTTTATGTTGTGCCTGTCTTTCCTTCGCGGTCATTCACTTGTTCGCGTTGTTGTGTCTTGATGGGTATTGGTCACCTTTCCTTCACTCCTTCTTTCTTTCCTTCCTTCCTTCCTACCTTCCTTTCTTTCGCAATTTTTCTTTCTTATTTTCGTTTTCCTTCCCTTCGTGTTCTTTTCATCATATCGTTTATTTGTTCTTTTACATTTACTTCTTTATTTCAGTTGTGTGTTCTAGTTTTTTTCCTTCCTTCCTTCATTCCTTCTTTTTCCTTCCTTCTTTTTTCGTTTCGCCTTTCCTTTCTGCTTCTTTCTTTTTCTCCTGCTTTTTTCATTACTTTCCTTAATTTTTTTGTATTTTTTATTGTGTTTTCTTTGCACTTCCTTTCTTCCTTACTCCATTTCTTTCCACCTTTCTTCCTTTCTTTTTTTTTCCTTCTTCCTTCTCTTCCACCTGAATTTTTATTACTTTCATTATTATTTCATTTTAGTGTGTTTTTTTTTATTTCCTTCCTTCTTTACCACTTTTCTTTCATCCTTCCTTCATCCCTTCCTTCTTTTCTCCTTCTCTTTCATTTAGCTTTTCATTACTTTCCTTATTATATTTTCAGTGTGTTTTTTACCATTTCCGATCTTTTTTTTACTCTTTTTCATCCTTCCTTCTTTTCTTCCTTCCTCCTTCTTTTACATTCGGCTTTTCATTACTTTCCCTATTACTTTAATTCTAGTGTGTTTTCCACTTTCTTCTTTGCCCCCTTTTTCTTTCATCTTTCCTCTCATCCTTCCTTCCTTCCTTTCCTCCTTCCTTGTTTGCTTCTCCTTCTATACATCCTCGTTTTCCTTCCGTCATCTGTCAGCTTTCTTACACTCTTATTCGTTGCCTTTCATTTTTACTTCCAACTTTCCCTCATTTTCTTTCTCCTTCTCCGTTCCTTCCTTTTGCCAGGTCTGCCTTTCCTTCTGCCAGTTAATATTACTTTGTGTCTCTCACTGTTACATTTCTGGCTTTCAGTTTCCTAGAGAAAAGGGAGAGAGAGAGAGAGAGAGAGAGAGAGAGAGAGAGAGAGAGAGAGAGAGAGAGAGAGAGAGAGAGAGAGAGAGAGGGGGGAGGATAAACAAAGTCTGCCAGGTGTATAATGGAAAGGATAATTAGATTTAAAAGGAACGGACAGGTGTGTACGAAGAGAAATTAAAGGTGTTTTCGAATAAAGAGGAAGAAAGGGAGAGAGGGAGGGAGGGAAGCTGGAAGGGGGGTAAGTAGGGAGAGTTGAAGGGGAGAGTTGAAGGTGTAAGAGAGAGAGAGAGAGAGAGAGAGAGAGAGAGAGAGAGAGAGGGGGGATGCAGGAGGGGAGGGAAGGATGCAAAGGAAGAACTAACAGCAGATGACTTGATGGCATTTACGAGGCTGTTCATCATCATCATCATCATCATCATCATCATCATCATCATCTCCACTACCACCACCACCACCACCACCACCACCACTATATTTAATTAATCACCATCATCATCATCATCATCATCATCATTATTAACATCATCATCATCATCATCATCATCATCAATACGCTAAGCCAGTATTGAGGTCGACTACCGTAAAAATAGCTTCATGGCCAAGCCGCCCTACCTGCCCAGCTTAATTAGGCGGCACGGCAGGTAATTACCACATTAAGTTATTACCGACCCGCTCCGGCTTACCGCTCTGCCTCTAATCTGCTTCTCCGGCCTGTCCGCTACCTGCCCCGCTACGGACTAGGCGGCAGGCGGGGCGAGGAGGAGGAGGAGGAGGAGGTAGGATAAGAGGAGAATTGGCTAGTGAGAGGAAAGATTGATTGGTCGTTATTATTGACTAATTAGGATGTTTGTTGTTGTTGTTAGTGTTGGTGTTGTTGCTGTTGGTAGTGGTGGTGGTGGTGGTCTCGTCTTAATTTTTTTTTTTAAGGATAAATTTTTAGCATCTAGTCCACTTTAAGGAAAATCCACCAAAATCGTTCATTCTCCTCCGTTCATCATTCACCAAGCCAGTCTAAGCAAACGATTCCATGTAGATACTTATTAGTCATTCAGTCATTATTCCATTCATCCATTTTTTATTTTCTCGCTTTCTGTTTCACTATCATTCATTCAATCATTCACTCATTCACTTACTCATTCACGCATTCACACATTTATTCATCGATTCATTTTCTTTTCAATTATCTGTTTATTATTCACCGCCTAGTCTTTGTCCCATCATCTCGCGTCTTTCCTTGCATGGTTCACAACAGAGGCAGCAGGTCAGGGGCTCCTCTCCTGAAACTAGATGAACTGTAGAGGAGGAGGAGGAGGAGGAGGAGGAGGAGGAGGCACAATTAGGAAGAACAAATAGCCGTAAACCTGCTGGCCGTAGTGTTCTGTTTATGATTAACGGCGCCATCTAATCTAAAGCAGGGGACTCAGAATAGCAAAGATGAAGACTAGAACAAGAGAAGAACGAAGAGAAATAGAAGTGTGAGAAGACGTAGGAGGGTAACGAGGATAAGAAAGAGGAGGCAGACGAAAGAATAGACGTGCGAGGAAGAGGACGAGAAAAATAAGGAATGAAAGGAACAGGAGGAAGAGAATAAAGAAAAGCAATGTCGCGGAAAGAAACTATTTGCACGAGGAAGCTTCGCAGGGAACAAGCGGAGGAAAAATTGGTGATATAAAAGTCATCGAGGAAAAAACCGTAACGTCTCAGGAGCAAAGTCTTCAAGAAAAAGAACCTTGAGGATAAAAAAATAGCTATAAAAAAGAAAGGAGAAAAAATGTCAAGAATGTCGTAAGGAATAAAGTTGTAGATAAAGAGTTTAAGAAAAGAAAATAACAACTACAACAAAATGAGAGAGATGGATGAAATTAAGAAATGGAAGGAAAATGAGGGGGAAAAAAAAGGAATGAAAAGAAAGGGAAGGAGACGAAAAGAATGGATAATGTCGTAAGTAAGAAGTTGGGAATAAGAAAGTTAAGAAAGAATGGATGGATATAAAAGTAGGGAATGGACATAAAAAAAATATATATAAAAAAAGAAGAAAGAGGAAAAAGCAAAAATGAAGGTATTGACTCGTCGATAAGAAGCTGAGAATGAGAAAATTACAAGAAAGAAAACAGAGGAAAATAAGTAATGGGGAAAAAAAGGGGAAAGATAAATAAGAATAAACAGTTTCCTTTTCCTTAACCTTCGCAGCACCTCAGAATTAAAAGGAGACAATGGCTGTTATCAGATCTATTCACGTGCGTACTCCCGTCACGAAAACCGACATGGACAAAAACACAAGAGAGAGAGAGAGAGAGAGAGAGAGAGAGAGAGAGAGAGAGAGAGAGAGAGAGAGAGAGAGAGAGAGAGAGAGAGAGAGAGGTTTTTGCCTTGCCTGTGTCGTTTTGTGATAATAACCAACGCGATTAAGCTGTTTGAGGAAATGTTGGTGTTATTCTGCTTTGTTTAGTTTTTTGTATTTTCTTTTTTTTCAGTTCATGCTCCTCTTTTCGTTCTTTTTGTTATTATTTCTTTTTTTTTCCTGTTTGCTCTTCTTAATTTTTTGGTGAATTTATTATTTTTTTCTCGTTTTTTTTGTGCTGCTTTTTTAATGGCAAGTCGGCGTCTTCTTCTTCTTCTTCTTCTTCTTCTTCTTCTTCTTCTTCTTCTTCTTCTTCTTCGTATTACTCTGTCTTCTCCATCTTCATTTCCTTTCGTCTCTTTATCTTCATTGCCATAATGTTCTTCTCTTTCACCATCGTTTTCTTTTCCTCCTTCTCTTCCTCTTCCTGCACCTCCTCCTCTTCCTCCTCCTCCTCCTCCTCCTCCTCCTCCTCCTCTTGCTCCTCCTGCTCCTCCTCAAACAATTACTGGACAATTTATTGCATTAATTTCAGAACTACCGTGGCGCTGAAGTAATCATCGGGAAGCTGTTAAGAAAAATAGCTTATAATCAGACGCACCAACCTGTGTTTCTCTATTTTCTTTTACTTTTTTTTTTTATTCTGAGGCGAGACCCGATATTGCATAGTAGTTGTATTTGTGTGTTTATCAGCTGGCGGTGTTTTGCTTTTGTTTGTTTGTTTGTTGGTTGGTTGGTTGGTTGGCATGGTTTGTGGTTTTGTGTATTTGTTTATTTGTCTTTCTCTTTGTCTCTCTCTCTCTCTCTCTCTCTCTCTCTCTCTCTCTCTCTCTCTCTCTCTCTCTCTCTCTCTCTCTCTCTCTCTCTCTCTCTCTCTCTCTCTCTCTCTCTCTCTCTGTGTGTGTGTGTGTGTGTGTGTGTGTAATCTAACATTTATTTTTGTTTTTGTACGTCTTTTTCCTTCTAGTTTTAGAATAATATATTTTGTGAGTATTGTAAGTTTTGTACGTTTTTGTGTTTTACTGGTGGTAGTAGTAGTAGTAGTAGTAGTAGCAGCAGCAGCAGCAGCAGCAGCAGTAGTAGTAATAGTAGTAGTAGTAGTAGTAGTAGTAGTAGTAGTAGTAGTAGTAGTAGTAGTAGTAGTAGTAGTAGTAGTAATAGTAGTAGTAATAGTTATTGTTGTTGTTGCTGTTGTTGTATAATAGTGGTGGTAATAGTAGTAGTAGTAGTAGTAGTAGTAGTAGTAGTAGGAGGAGGAGGAGGAGGAGGAGGAGGTGTAGGAGGAGGAGCAGCAGGAGGAGGAAGAGGAGGAGGAGGAGCAGCAGTAGGAGCAGGAGGAGGAGGAGCAAGGGGAGAAGGAGAAGGAGGAAGAGGAGGAGCACCAGCAGCAGTGTAAACGCTACCAGAACCACCTTTCATTATGTTTACAAGGTTTTATTTTTGTCTCGGTGTTTTGCGCTTCATTCCCAGCACCTGCCGTCGATGCATCACGGCGCCTCAATGTTTTTCCAGGTTTTCCAGATTCAAGCATTCCTGGAGTTGGATGTGGCTCGTATACTGAGGCTTATTGAGAATATTTCATCAATTCTTCACCAGTCTTAGTTCTAATTATGGTACCCCGTTTATTTACCTTTCATAACATTCTTTTCTATTACTCACACTTGGCAATCGCAGCCCGTTTTCTATTATTCAGGTAACCGAGGCGCTGCTGTGTTTACTTTATAACATCTTGATTGGCTCTCGTGTCTGCCAGTCAGAGGCCTCGGTGCTGCCTGGATTATGCACAAGCGAGCATTTTTATTGGTTCTCACCCGGGAAAATGTATACAACCTTACTTTCACGGTGTGTGTGTGTGTGTGTGTGTGTGTGTGTGTGTGTGTGTGTGTGTGTGTGTGTGTGTGTGTGTGTCGTCGGTCTGTAATTTTGTTCTCTAATGTAACTTAATTACAAGTTCGGGGGTAAGGCAGACCTTGCTATAAAGTTCCGACTCTCTATATATTTTAATTTACCCGCTAATTGGTTTGGGAGAATGGTAGTTACTTTCTCTTCTTTATATACCTCTCTCTCTCTCTCTCTCTCTCTCTCTCTCTCTCTCTCTCTCTCTCTCTCTCTCTCTCTCTCTCTCTCTCTCTCTCCCATATAATTTATAAAAGTCTCCGGAAAAGGTGTCGTAGGTCGTGTGCTGTACTTGTTTTACCGATAAGAGAGAGAGAGAGAGAGAGAGAGAGAGAGAGAGAGAGAGAGAGAGAGAGAGAGAGAGAGAGAGAGAGAGAGAGAGATTATTTATTTTCTTGCTTCTTATGCCTGTGTTGTATAATTATGTTTTCTTCTTTTCTAACTATCCTCTTTAGACTCTCTCTCTTTATCTCTGTCTCACAGTTCCCTAATGTTGCCTCCCCAGACAAAGCAGTGGAGGCCTCGGCCGGTGGATCCACAGGGAGACTCCCGACCTTGAACGAAAACTCTTCGCTGGGAGACACAACAGCCGGGGGGAGCGGGAGCGGCGGTGCTGAGTCGTCCCCCTGTGACAGCCAGCGGAACAGCGGGGCATGCAGCACCTCCACCCCGACCCTCAGCCAGAAGACGGTGTGCAGCGGCGGCAATTCCTCCCCGGCGGAGAGCAGCAGAGCGATGGGCGGCGACAGTAGCTCCTCCCTCACTAGTAGTCTGAAAACAGTGTGCAGCGTGGGCACCTCCACTCCCACGGACGGCATGAAGTCCAGGGACAGCACCTCCTCCCCCTCTCAGTCCCCGGCAGCGGTGGGGCGCGGCTTGAGCAGCGGTGGTGGTGGCAGCAGTAGTAGCAACAGTAGTAGGAGGACTGCAGTGATCACTTACCGGCCTTCCCCACCGTCTGGAGGCCCCTGCAGAAGAGGCGCGGGGGGACGGGGCGGGGCACAGCGGCCCATGAGTGCGGTGGCGGACCTCGGTGTTGGCAGCCTTAGGAAGGTTGGTTGAGATGGCCTGTGTTGGTGGCGTGTATGCTGAATGAACGTGGGTATGAATGGGATGTGAATGGAACTAAAGTGGAGCATGTACGTGAAGGGAGCGTGAGGGAAGCACAGCGGGTCAGCCTGTGCTGTCGTCACGACAGTCATCAACATGAGTGAGTTATTTTCACGTCGTGTGTCTGGCAGCGTCATTTCTATTTCGTAATTAGTGAAACATATGATTAAGGATATTATTGCCTATGTAATTTCCAGATCATTAGCACTGTACTAAATTGAAGCATTAATTCAGGAATACTTGATTAAATTTTAAGGCATACAAATTCTCTCTCTCTCTCTCTCTCTCTCTCTCTCTCTCTCTCTCTCTCTCTCTCTCTCTCTCTCTCTCTCTCTCTCAATTCACCGTGTACCTCCACACAGTCCTTCCTGCTGAACGGGGAGGAGGAAGAAGAAGATTACCTCGGAAAGGCCAGTCCGGAAGAGAGGATCAGGAGGAGAAGACACACACTGGTCGAGGAGGAAGAAGCCGCGGAAGAAAGGAGGAGGAGGAGGAGGGCGGCAGGGGTAAGATTCAGCTTTACCCCCGGGGAGATGGAGGAGCAGGAAGATGGCCTTGGAGTAGCCTACCACGGGGCGAAAGGAAGCTACCTGCTGAGAGAGCTGAAGGGCTACCCAGGCACCTTGCCACGCCGCGCCCCCAGAGACGCGTTGCCTCAGCCCCCCAGGGGGCACTTTGGATCTAGGGAGGTGCTCGACTTGTCTGGGTCAGACCGCGGATCAGGAGAGTTCGTACCATACCCCAGGCCGCTGTACAGCTCCAGGGACGTGTTTGGCGGCTCCGGGGTACGCCTCAGGGAAGACAGCTACGCCGAGTTTTACCCGCACGGCCACCGCGAGGCTCCAGGCCGTGCGGGGGTGCGAGTTCAGCTGTCTGGACGTGCCCAGCTTCACAGGGGCTCCAGGCACTCCCTTGGACACGGAGCGTCGGTCGGGGAGCTGAGGAGCGCCGGGTCAATCCAGCGTCGGGGCAGCTGGGCCTCCCTGCACTACCCTGTGGACCAGCTGATCAAGGCCGCCGAGACGGTGGTGTGAGACCGTCCGGCCGGCTGTCACTATTATTAATACTGCTGCTGCTGCTGCTGCCTATGCTGCTGCTGCTGCTGCCTATGCTGTGCTATCTTCTGTTTACTGCTGTTCAGGTGAGTAACGGGAACTGTGTGGCTGCGAAGCCAGAGGGAGATTGCAGGAGTAAGACACTAAGTGGCACTGGTGGTGATGGAGTGCAGCGCCAAGTGTTGGTGGTAGTGAAAGTGATGGTGGTGTCGAGCAGTGGTGGCAGTTGTGTTGATAGCTATGGTAGTGTGCTGAAAGCAGTGAAAGAAGCAGCGGCAGTGATGGTGGTGACGGTGGTGGTGGTGGTGGTGGTGGCCTAGCTCATCATAGAGGCGGTGGGAGCGGTGGATGGTGTGCCCTAATGAGGACCACCGTGGCGGACTGGTGGTGGAGCGGCGGCGCTGATGATGGCGTTGGAGGCACGGCTGTTGACGACGGCGGGGGCGAGGACAGGGAGCGGGGGATGAGGGTCGGCAATAATCAGCGTGCGTGAACGGCGGCGCAGAGTGATGAGATGGCGTGATGATTGTGGCTAAATAGTTGTCGCGGTGGCGGTGGTGCGGCCCGCCGTAATGGTGCGTCAACCCGTGTGGGGAAATATTTTAGGCCTAACGCGTCCATAAACACAACGGGCGAGCGAGGGAATTTTAGCAGAATAAACATTTGGGATCGATGTTTATAGATCCATATTTTTTGAGAGAATTATGGTTTTGTAGCATCTCCCTGCTGCCCGGTTCGGTTCGGCTCGGTTTGGATTTATATATATTTTTAGTCACCATCATTTTATTTTCTGCTTTCTCTCTCTCTCTCTCTCTCTCTCTCTCTCTCTCTCTCTCTCTCTCTCTCTCTCTCTCTCTCTCTCTCTCTCTCTCTCTCTCTCTCTCTCTCTCTCTCTCTCGTGTGTGTGTTGCAGTTCACACACAACGTTACTTCGTCACCATAAATATGCGTATGTACATATGAACGTATGTTATGTGTGTGCTTAAGTCGTATGTGTGTGTGTGTATGTGTGTGTGTGTGTGTGTGTGTGTGTGTGTGTGTGTGTATGTGTGTGTGTGTGTGTGTGTACTTATACGTTAACATGTATGCATCGCCACGTTGTCTCTTATTTACATATATTTATTTTCATACTACATCCGCTTTCCCTCTCCCTGACCTCTCCTACACCTCTCCCACACCTTCCCTCCACGTGTCCTCTCCTCAAGCCCCCTATACCCATCCCTCCCTCACGTCTCCTTTTCCCTCCTCCTCCATCCCACCACGACTTCCTCAACCCGTCCTTCCTCCTTAACACTTCCTCCTTTCCCCTCACTCCTCTCTCCCTTCCCCCTCACTTCCTCTCTCCCTTCCCTGCCACCACTCCTCCACTCCCTCTTTCCCAGCCCCCACCATAACGATACTTAGGTGAGGGTAATGATGCCCAGGAGAAGTAATTTAGGTTTTCTGTTTCTTTTTTTTTTTTTCCAGGTGAAGACTCTTTGAATTTAGTGTTTCTAGGAAAAGTCATATTTCCGTAGAGGATTTTGATCTGCACATTCTTGATCCGTTCCATGGTGTGTGTGTGTGTGTGTGTGTGTGTGTGTGTGTGTGTGTGTGTGTGTGTGTGTGTGTGTGTGTGTGTGTGTTATAACCAGTGTACGTGATCCTATTTATGTATGTAATTAGTTGGCACGGAGTCGTTCTTTGCTCGATACATTCTCGTTCCATTTCCTGCCACGTGTAACACAAGGTTGGATTTCTGGGAATAATCACTGTCCACCCACTGATCTCCCTCCCCTCACCTCCCCTCCCTGCCTCACTTGTTTCTCAACTCCACTTCCCCACCCTCCCCACCTTCCTTCACCCCCATGATCTACTAACTCGCAACAAAACTTTCTCTTCCTCCTCTTCCTCCTCCTCCTCCTCCTCCTCCTCCTCTTCCTCCTCCTCCTCCTCCTCCTCCTCCTCCTCCATGCCCCGCGGAGCTAATCAATAGGTAGTGATGTCACCTGTAATACCTGTACTGCACCTGGGAAATATACCAAGGTTGTGTTGTGACCTGATGATGTTCGTGATGGTGGTGGTGGTATTGTGTGTGTGTGTGTGTGTGTGTGTGTGTGTGTGTTCTCTCTCTCTCTCTCTCTCTCTCTCTCTCTCTCTCTCTCTCTCTCTCTCTCTCTCTCTCTCTCTCTCTCTCTCTCTCTCTCTCCACCAGCACCAGAGAGTATTAGGATTAATTAAAACATGTCTTCCTTGATACTGCCCCTCTCTCTCTCTCTCTCTCTCTCTCTCTCTCTCTCTCTCTCTCTCTCTCTCTCTCTCTCTCTCTCTCTCTCTCTCTCTCTCTCTCTCTCTCTCTCTCTCTCTCTCTTATGGTTGCTTAAAGGTGAAAAGAGATCACGGCCTTTTGACCTACCTACGTGCCTTTTAATCACCACAACCACCACTACCACCACCACCACCACCACTACCACCACCACCACCTCCTCCTCCTCCTCCACCACCGCTGCCGTTACCCCCGCCACCGCCGCCGGCACCATTACCGCCGCTTCTTCTGCCATCTCCGTCACCGCCTCCCCCTGTAGTTGGATTTAAGGGACTGGTGTTAATTTAGTCTCTCTCTCTCTCTCTCTCTCTCTCTCTCTCTCTCTCTCTCTCTCTCTCTCTCTCTCTCTCTCTCTCTCTCTCTCTCTCTCTCTCTCTCTCTCTCTCTCTCTCTCTCTCTCTCTCTCTCTCTCTCTCTCTCTCTCTCTCTCTCTCTCTCTCCTTCAGCACCAGGCTCCCCTCTCCGTGTCAGAACTCAGAGTGGGCAGGTGGGTGTGTACCTGTAATTAGTTTGATTTTCAACCCCTTGATGTCACTGATGAGGCAGGTGTGTGTGTGTGTGTGTGTGTGTGTGTGTGTGTGTGTGTGTGTGTGTGTGTGTGTGTGTGTGTGTGTGTGTGTGTGTGTTTAGGCATCTGATGGCGGTGATAATGATGGTAATGGTAATAATGATGACAATATTATTAATTATGATAATGATTATGTATATTTATATGGATAATGTTGGCAGTATTAGTATCTTTGCATGTACGGAGTATATAAAAAATTAGTTGGGGATCGCATGGTGTGTTATGTGGGTTTTACTAAACTCGCCTGTCTCCACAACACACCTGTTCCACCACACATATGGCCCCACAACAAACCTACCACCACACCATACCTGCCACCATAACAAGACTGTCCCCATAATACTGTTCCATAACACACCTGTCATCACAACACGCCTCTCCGCACAACACACTTCGTCCCACAACGCATCTGTCCCCATAACAACACACCTGTCCCCACAACACATCTGTCCCCACACACACCTGGCCCCACAACACAGTCCCAAAACATATCTGTCTCCATAGCACTTCTACTTCCACCACACGCCTGCCACCACAACACCTGTCCCACAACACACTAATATCTCGTGGTCTCCTCCTCCTGCAGACGGTCAGCTCAACACGTTGCTGCTTTGGTCTTCTGTCCGTGGCGTTCCTCCTTCTTTCCTCCAGCTTCTCTTTCCCTTATTTGACGATGATACTAACAATACTAATAAAAAAAATAGTTGGCATAACCTTGTATCTTATTTCATTCCCTGTCGTAGTAGTAGTAGTAGTAGTAGTAGTAGTGGTGGTGGTGGTGGTGGTGGTGGTTGTGATGGTGGTAGTATCAGCAGTGATAATATGCGTTTGGCCTTTAGATTACTTATTTTTATGCTCAACTGATAAATTACTGGCGTGGAATTGCAATTTAATTTATTAGCGCGCAGAAAAGACAGGGTGTAAAAAAATAATAGCGTTAAAAGTGCGTTAATTGACTCATCGCCATTAATTACTTCTTGTAACACGGCAGCAAATTCAGGCCATCAATTATGCGTGGACGTGAGGTGAACACGATGGCAACACTCGGTAATGAGAACACCTTCGACGCCTCCTTCAGCTCGCCTTCGCCAGGGTACACTGCAGGATAATAAGGCCATCACTTCCACACTCTCCAGCGTCTTTGCCTCCTCTCCTGAACTCGCTGGTAAATCACAGAGATCGTTCGTTTATCCGCTCCCGTGCGGGCGGCGCCATGACAGGCTGGAAGTATGAGAAATGCCGACAACACGACGTCAATATTGCCCGAAGCGTCACATTTCACACTTGGCTGAGGCAGGAGGTGGCGGTGCGGGCGAGGCTCTCTAGTGGGCGGGCCGTGAAGGTGGGCCACGAGGCTCCTCCTAGCGGCAGCCAACGCGGCGTGACGGGTCCTGCAGCTTTATGAGGCGCCCAACCCAAGGCTGGCGAGGAGTGCAACACACCAAATCCTTGGCGCCCTCACTCTCCCTCCACACACCACTCGCGGACCTGTGGCCTTAGAGATGCCAACTCTGGAAAAAATCAAATGTCAGACGCCCACAAGCAAAGACGCCCAACACCTCGGCTTTGCAGGTCACGAGATCAAAAACTCCACAAACACACACTCACGTATCTGCCGCGTCAGCAACATGTGTAGTGACCAAATCAACAGTGAAAAAAAAAAAAAAAAAAAAAAAAACAGGCAGTAGCAGACATGCAAAAGGGACTCTGAGGCTCAGAAGACCAAGTATCACAAGCCGCCGTCCTGGACCTGCGGTTCATTGGTCGCTGAAGGTTGTGAAACAATAAAAAAAAATAATAAAATTATAAATAAAATTAAATAAAAAAATGAAACTCATGCGTGTCCTTGTAACGTTAGGGAATCGGATGATGAAATAGAAATGTACTGTAACCTCACTAGCACAAGTACTTTGTATTAGTTATCGTGAAGAGGATGAAATGAAAAGTGTAAAAAAAAAAAAGAAAAGCCGTGGAGCTGCGGCATGGAGGTCACCAAAGTTATTATGTTGTGATGGTGAGAGCCACCAGATGATGCAACCAAAAGTTTCCAGTACTTGTAGAAGTGAACCTGTTGCATCATGGAACCTACACGTCAAAACCAAAGTGTCGGCAACCCACAGAGGCTGTGTGGACGGTGGAAGCGACAATGTCATAAATGCCAGAATCCTTTAATGGCAGGTGTCTGTCATGTCAGTGCTGCGAATGTCATCAAATCGAAAGAGCCGAAAATCTGAAGTTCCAAGCAAATCTGAGGCGGGGGAGAACGTTACACACGAGAATGGAAAATTCAAAGCAGTTAAAACTTGCAGGTGCACACCTGTGGCTGCATGATGGTGGTGGGGGTGGCAAAATCAAACATGGCGCAAACTCTGAGGCGCGGAATCGTAGCGTAAGTAATCAGCTGCCCAAATAATGGAGGCTTTAACTCCTTTGATGCTCAGGTGAACGTGTCTGAAGCTTTGACCAGCGCCTGCTGATCAAGCGACTCGGCAAGATCTTAAGAATTCCAAAAGATTACTTTTGATGTGATTTTCCTCACGATTCATGGAATTAAAGATGCACACTTGGTACTGTGGCACCGCGCTGCTTTCGGGGTCGAGGCGTCCTCTTGCGCACGTCCTCTTGCTGGCCACGATTCGAGGTTAGGAAGGGCATCCACTCGGGTTAACGGTTCCCAAATGCTACTAGATCCAAAGTCCTTCGGTAAGAGCCTTAGCCCTGATGAACTAGGAAAACCAAACGTAAGATTGAAAAAATAAAACAAATAAATAAATAAATAAATAAATATACATACATATATATATATATATATATATATATATATATATATATATATATATATATATATATATATATATATATATATATATATATATATATATTAGAATATAAAAAATGGAATAAGAATAAAGTCCAAGGGTTAAGATGACCTGTGTCCTCTAGTCCATCAAAGACTTATGTATGGAAGAGGATTAAGGACTATTGATGAATTAAAGCGTGTGATTTGAGAAGAGCAGCAAAGAAAACTTAAAGAGATAAAATACCTGAAGATAATAAGAGACTATAAGAATATTAGAGAAACTGAGAAGCAGCGAAAGCATCTACCCAATGAACGTTGAAAAAATAAAAATGTATAAATAAATAAATTAAGTCAAAGTTGAAAAGGCAGGAAAAGATGATGAATGTCAAAAGAAGGCAAGCAGATTTGGCTAGTAAAGAAAGATGTGGAACTGTGAACCTATGGAACTTATGAACTTACAATGATAGGAAGAGGAAAGAGTATAAAACTAATAGTGAAAAAAAAGGCACGTTGGGATGGAAAAAAAAGTTTATAAGAACACTACGGAGAGAGAACGTGGTAGAACATTGTGAAGGAACAGAATATAAATAAGCAAATAAAGCAGCAGGTTGAGGAGGAAAAGGTGAAAAAAAAAAAAATGTTGAAGAAGACTGATGAATGGGAGAAAAAAAAGATGAGAGAAGGGAAACTGAGAAAGTGAGAAATGGCTTCCATAAAATAAATAGAGGAATTACGTCAATAAAGATTGTTGCACGTAAAATTGTTGAGCAACGAATGACATGCAGGAATTAAAGAACATAAGAACAGAGGAGCAATAAGTAAGGATTGTGCAGAAGGAAGTGGAGAGGAAATAGAGGAAATGAGACAATGCGAAAACAAAGGGATAAAGAAAAATAAAAAAAAAAAAACACGCTGCTATCTTGGTGTTATTTATTGCAACGTGGAGAAAATTATTGCCAGTGAAGCAGGACAGAGGGATTATTTTAATTAAGAAAACATTGGAAGCATTCAGTCTGCGAGAAAGCCAAGCAGTCAGTGTGTTTACTCATATTTACTTGAACAGAAAAATAACTGCAATGTTTGAAGGGAAGATTGACTGATTTATGGATGGATTAATGAACTGATTCGTTAATTAAATGAGTGATGGATTAATGAACTGATTGACTGATTTCGCAACCGCAACAGGATTACATGGCGTCGCTTTAAGGAAACACGACGGAAGAAGGAGTGGTGAAGAAGTGGTGCCGTTCGTGAATATGAAAAACCGAAAGCGAAGGAAACATCTTTATAACTTATGGATTATGGCTGTAGTGGAGGTGGAGGCAAGACGTGAAGCGTGAAGCAGATGCAGCAGGACACTCTCTCACTCTCTACCATTAGTCCACCACACACTAAATCCCGAAAAGACATGAACGCAACGAACTGAGAAATTAATCCTTTAATGTATTCCAGAAACATCTAGCAAAGAAAAAAAAATGGATAAGTACCAGCTGGTGCTTTCACTTGTAAACTGCTGGACTGGAAACTGGTGGTAACTCGTAATGTGGAGTCCTGGAATAGTTAGATGGGTAAGTAGTGGGCGACTCACAAACCCGGAGAAAGCAAAGTATAAAAAGTTTGACACAAAGTGCTGAGGAAGAGTCACCTACGCAG
>NC_087160.1:28399431-28414431 GCF_035594125.1 Scylla paramamosain
TCCTGCTAGTGGCAAGACTTTCTTCGGGGAGCGGCAAGGGATGAAAGGGGTGAAGGAACGGAGAAAAGGGAACGAAAGGAAAAAGAAATGATTTTGTGATGAAGGAAGAGGTTGGGGATGGTTGGTATGGGAAACGAGAGAAAGAAAAAAAAAATCGGGGAAAGTGATTCTTTTTGGGGAAAGGAAATTAAGAAGGTAGGAATGAGATATCGAAGAAAATCGTGATTAGAGAGAGAGAGAAGGGAGGAACAGACACAGACAGACATAGACAGACAGACACAAAAGCAGAGACAGAAAGCAAACACAGAGACCATCAAGGAACGAAACAGCCATTGGAACACCCGGACACTAAGACTCGGTCGATGACTCAAGCGGTGAGGCATCTGAGGCTCGTGGTGTGGAGGGCGTTGGGGGAGCGCGGAAGTAAACAGTTAACAAAAAAGTGATTCAATCTAGCAGGCTCTTAACACCATCAGCGCCGTGCCCTTAGGAGCCACCGTTACTATTACCAGGGGGACTCGTGTGTGGTGGTGTGGAGGTGTATCGTATATCGTTCAGCTAACCTTCCACCGCCAGCAGAGACCGTGTACGTGATGGCGCGGTGAGGTCAGAGGGTCGGTGACTTTTCTGATATAAATTCTTGTTCCCTGTGCTGTTCTCGCCTTGCTGCCCCAGGGATGCGACGCGCTGTTCGTGCTGCTGGTGGGTGTGTTGGCGGCGCTGGAGGTAGTGGTGATGGTGGCGGTGGTAGTGCAGGGGTTATGTGGACTGTGTGATATGAGTGGATTCAAGTGGATATCAAACGACGTATTTTTGGGTCCTAGCATCCATAAAAGGATTATCAGACGCCTCCGAAACTAAAATGAGCTAACTTTTATTGTATTTTATTATTTTATCGCCATACTTATTTACTTACTTCTATCCTCCTGTAGTTATTTTTCTTAGGAGTGGTAAAATGTTTTTTTTTTCTTTTTCCCCTTTTCCAGATCCCTTAGCACGTATATATGAATATTCACAAGGCTATTTACATTAGTTTAAGGTGTGCACAACTCAGCACTAGATATAAATATTAGAGAAAAACTAAGCACATTTTAAAGGGGAAACACCTGTAGTCTACGGTTATTATTGTGTGAGGGGGAGGGTATGAAATTAATACTTGATGGCACAGTGATTTGTTATGTGTACTCGTATGCTGGTAATGGCGAGGTGCGTGGGAAGTGCATGGTGGTGGTGGTGCTGGTAGTGATGGTGGTTCAAGAGACGTCCTACAAGGCTCCTGACGTAATGCAGATGTTTGTTACGTGACTGCAAGGGAAAGAGAGAGAAAAAGTAGCACCAAACATCAGTAATCATTGAAATGTCATTGTTTACTTACGCACAATGGCGAGGCCGGCTACAAGCGGCAAATCAAAGGCAAAAACCCAATAGGCTGGAGCAAATCATTCAGGTTGAAAAATTAAATTAAAATGGTGTGCAATTTAATAAAGTACCTTTATTTATTTATTTATTTATTTTTGTGTAGAAATGTGTACGGTAACGAAATCATATGCCGGCCGAAGCGATTGGTATTATTGGTTGGCGCAAGAATGGTCGCTTTCGGCTCAATATTGTTATTAATTGGAAGAGTCGTATCGTGCTGCAACAGGTGTAATGGCAAATTAATGTAATTCACTCATTCATCGCTAATTCGTCCAAATTATAATGCGATGCCAGTGGATTTAACGACAGGCTAGGCACATCTGTATTACTCTCTCTCTCTCTCTCTCTCTCTCTCTCTCTCTCTCTCTCTCTCTCTCTCTCTCTCTCTCTCTCTCTCTTGTTAACAAATTCTCTAATATACCGTTAATAGAAATTAACGCAATGGATTCTCCCAGCCTGTCTGTCTGTCTGCCTGTGCCTGCCTCTTCCTCTGTACTTGCCTGAATGTAACGTCTCTGGCTGTCTGTCTGTCTGTCTGTTTATGTAACCGTTTGTCTGTGCGCTCTCTCTCTCTCTCTCTCTCTCTCTCTCTCTCTCTCTCTCTCTCTCTCTCTCTCTCTCTCTCTCTCTCTCTCTCTCTCTCTCTCTCTCTCTCTCTCTCTCTCACACACACACACACACACACACACACACATTTTTATCATGACGGGCATGCGTGCTTCGCGGAGGGAGGAGGCTGCCGCTGTCGCTGCTCCTTCCTTGCAGGTGAAAATATTGGCGAAATGAGTCTAAAAGCTTTGTTGCTCCTACTCCCCAAATTAAATGTCTGAGATCCGGCGGTGGTAATCTCTCTCTCTCTCTCTCTCTCTCTCTCTCTCTCTCTCTCTCTCTCTCTCTCTCTCTCCCCCAGTATATATTTTTCGACCAACGATGTCGTTATGGCCTGGAATAAGCTCTCCACTGCAGTCGTGCGGCGTTAACACAATAAACACGCGCGGAACTTTACTTGACCTTCGCTTCTCTCTCCAAGCGGTGCGAGTGGCGGGCGTCCTCCGAGGTGCCGGCAGCGGTGGTGGTGACGGTGGTGTTGGTGGTGGTAGACTTACTAACCAACTAAACCCGCTTTTCTTAGTTGTCTTGGTTTAAGGAATAGCGTGCTCTCTCTCTCTCTCTCTCTCTCTCTCTCTCTCTCTCTCTCTCTCTCTCTCTCTCTCTCTCTCTCTCTCTCTCTCTCTCTCTCTCTCTCTCTCTCTCTCTCTCTCTCTCTCTCTCTCTCTCTCTCTCTCTCTTAACAATTCTATTAATCTAACTTTTCACTTGCCACCGTATCTCACCTCCTCACGCTTCCTCCTTTCTTCCTCCTCCTCCTCCTCCTCCTCCTCCTCCTCCTCCTCCTTTCCTCCTCCTCCTCCTCCTCCTCCTCCTCCTCCTCCTCCTAGTCCTACTCTTCCTTTTCCAACTACAATCACCATTTTTCCTCCCCATCTCGAGTCCACAACCTCCCCAGACCTCCAAAAGCCGTAATTGGAGGACTAGGATTTCCTTCCTCTTCCCCTCCTCCTCCTCCTCCTCCTCCTCCAGAATCTTCTCTGCAGTTATTTTCTTATGTCCTCTTCGTTTGATTCTGTTTCTCCTCCCATTCTGTTTCTCATTTTCCCCTCTTTCTTTCTTTCTTTCTTTATCTTTCTATTCTTGCTTCCATCTTCATCTCTTTTCTCTTCCTTTTGTTTGCTTCCATTTCCTTTTTTATCTTTGTCTCTCTCTCTCTCTCTCTCTCTCTCTCTCTCTCTCTCTCTCTCTCTCTCTCTCTCTCTCTCTCTCTCTCTTACTCTTTCCTTCCCCGCACCACATTTTGCTTCCTTTCTCGACTTGAAACCTTTTATATGAAGACTAAAAAGTAGGCGTCTCAACTCCACACTTGGTTTTCTGCCGCCTAAGTCACTCAAGAATTATAAACAGCAAAATGGGGGAGAGAACTGCGTCTTTGCCTGCCTCTCTCTCTCTCTCTCTCTCTCTCTCTCTCTCTCTCTCTCTCTCTCTCTCTCTCTCTCTCTCTCTCCCCCGCTTGTTTCCTTCTCTATGTCTCTGTTTCTCTGTTTGTGTCTCTTTATTTTTACTGTTTATCTCTGGTTGTCTATGCTCATTTGTTTGTATGTTTGTTTGTACTCGTATGTGTGTATGCCTTTTTGTGCCCTCTCTCTCTCTCTCTCTCTCTCTCTCTCTCTCTCTCTCTCTCTCTCTCTCTCTCTCTCTCTCTCTCTCTCTCTCTCTCTCTCTCTCTCTCTCTCTTTCAAATAAAAGAAAGACACAAAGAGAGGGAGAGAGAGAGAGAGAGAGAGAGAGAGAGAGAGAGAGAGAGAGAGAGAGAGAGAGAGAGAGAGAGAGAGAGAGAGAGAGAGGGAGGGGGTGGGGAGGGAGGCAAGAAAGCAAAATTAAAAACCTTACATTATATTTGGGTGTGCACTTTAAACAGTTTTGCGTTTCATTATAATATATTTGGTGTGTTTTCTCTCTCCGCACAATATCTTGGTGCAGTGTGTGTGTGTGTGTGTGTGTGTGTGTGTGTGTGTGTGTGTGTGTGCGCGCGCGCGCGCGATTAAGAGAGTGATGTGTACGTATTGCAGGAACCTCCATCTACGTACTCCCTTTCTACCTCCTCCTCCTCCTCCTCCTCCTCCTCCTCCTCCTCCTCCTCCCGGAAGCACTGCAGGTTCACATCATTAGAATATTAACTGTAATTAAATTCGGAAATATTAGCGGTGTTATCCCTTGAAGGCAACGGGAAAAGGAGAGAGATTTAAGGGAAAAAATAAGAAAAGAAAATCCCAGCAAAGAAAATGGAACAATATCCGATCACTCGGTCGTGGGCGCTTGTGCCTTTTCTATCGCCAACCCACTCTTTTAGGTTTTTTTTTCTTTTTATCAAAATGGTAACCTCTCCGGGGCGGTGGAAATAAAAGAGAGACACCTAGATTTAAAATTAGATTGCACATTCCCGAGCGAGGCGGCGTGGGGCGAGCTGGGTGGCGGCGGGCTAGCGTTGGGCGGGCTGCGCGGGTCCTGTCCCAGCCCTCTGCCAATACCATCTGCACTAATAAGTCCCGCGCGAATTTAATTAAATATCTGCCAGGATTCCGCCTCACTCTCCTCCATCATGTCGGTCCCTCGGAGTTCCTTATCTCCCGGGAAGCAGACAGCCCGACGGAGGCCCCGCTGGGCCATTAGACCAAAGTCCCCGCCGCTGACAAGGCGCGCCCAACCACCTCAGCTCAGCCGCCGCCCCTCCGACACATTTTTAATCATCATAAACTGGGGTGTCGCGCGGCCCCTCGCGTCCTGCCTGAGGGCCTCCCTGCGCGGCGGTCAATCGTAAAGGGAGGCGGGGGCGTGCTGGTGAGGGCTGTGGTGTGGTGGTGTGGTGGGGTGGTAATAGTAAAGGGATGTGTCGTTAAGGCGGGGAGTGTCTCTCTCTCTCTCTCTCTCTCTCTCTCTCTCTCTCTCTCTCTCTCTCTCTCTCTCTCTCTCTCTCTCTCTCTGGAACGCCTTCCATCTCTACCATCACCTTATTTCCAATCATCCACCTCCTTTTTCCTTTCTGGTTCTCCTCCTCCTCCTCCTCCTCCTCCTCCTTCTCCTCTTCCTCCTCTTCCTCCTCCTCCTCCTCCTCCTCCTCTGAGCGGGAGTGAGCTCTAGTGTTGCCATTTATCGTCATTCACATTCAACTCAGGGAACGTTTCCTTCATGGAGTAAATAATAAGGAAAGAAAGTGAAACAGAAAGAGAATAAATAAAATCGTTTCTTAAATTGAACCTCATCACTGCCGCCATGATGGATTAAAGAAAGTCGAAGAGATGCTAATGATTTCCTTTCTCTCTCTCTCTCTCTCTCTCTCTCTCTCTCTCTCTCTCTCTCTCTCTCTCTCTCTCTCTCTCTCTCTCTCTCTCTCTCCCCTTACTTGTTTATCTATTTATTTGTAGTTTGTGTAATATTACTTGCCTCATAACATATCATAATATATTTAGCTTTCTTTTGTATAAATTACTTTAAAAAATTTTGAGCTTTTAATCGACTTTTGATTGCGTTCTTGCTGACATTTAATTTATCCATTACTTATTCACGCGTTTATGTTATTTTTTTTTTCCATCCCTTTATCCATTATTCATCCGCCGCCTACCTGATGTTTTTTTTTTTTTTTTTATCGTATGTATGTATCTCTATACCTGTAATTTATTCTCGTGCGACATGCTGCTTTTATCGCGTCCATCCCTTTCATTGTTTGCCTTTCATTTATTTCCTGTTCTTTATTCGAATCATCCATTTAATTTTTATCTTCGTGCATACTTTTCGTGTATATGTGTGTGTATGTGTGTGTGTGTGTGTGTGTGTGTGTGTGTGTGTGTGTGTGAGTGTGTGTGTGTGTGTGTGTGTGTGTATGTGTGTGTCTATCCTATCATCTACCTATCATTCATTCGCGTACATCCCGTTTCTCATCTTTATTTCTTAATTCTTCACTCATTCTTATATTTCCAGTCTATTGCCTTAATTAATATCTATTCATTGTGTATCCATTTTTTATTCATTGACACATTTCCTGTTTTTTTTTTTTTTACCATTATCTCTGTTTACATATTCTTTTCTATATCTTTTAGCCGTTGCCTGTTCACATTTTTCATCATTTATGCTTCCATCTATCCATTTTACCTGTTTTTCTCATATTTCATTTTTTTTCATAGTTATCTCTTCATCCATCCTCTTACCAGGTATCTCTTCACGTACCTGTTATTTCCCTTTTACCTTGTGTCTCTTACTTATAAACGTCTCTGCTGCTTCTTATTGCTCTCTCTCCCTACTCCCTATTTTTCTTTGGCTATCCCCTTTACCTCTTACTTATTCATGCATTTACTGGTTCTTATTGTTTACTTTATCTACTTATTTTTTCTTTGTACTTCTTTTATCACGTATTTATTCACCTGTTTACTGGCTTTTATTTTTTTTTCTATTTTCCTAGTTATTTCTCTTAGTATCTAGCTCTTTTACCAGTTACTTATTCGCGTCTTTGTTGTTGTTCTTATTTTTTTTTAATTATTCTATTTCCCTAGTGCTTATTTATTTCTGTTTCCTGTCTCTTTTACCTCATATTTATTCACGCATTTGTAGTCTTTTAGTGTTCTCTTTACTTACTATTTCTCTTTGTATCTCTTTTACCTCTCACTTATTCACGCATTTGGTGTTTCTCGCTGTAAATCCTCTTCACAGCTATGCATTCAGGGGCGTGCTGGGAAGAATGGCAGTCCGTACCGTGATGGGCGGTCTTTTATTCTCCTTTAGACGGGTGCTGGGAGGCTGGCGGGGCTGCTCAAGAGCTGGGAGCGGAGGGAGGAAGCTGCAGTGGAAGGGAGGATTGTGGGAGGCAGCTGGGTGGATTCAGGAGGCTGCAGAAGGGATTTGTGGGGCCACTACTTTGGTTTTGAGGGAAATTCATGGGAAGAAGTACTTGTGGTCTTGTTCTGGGCTCTCTCTTGGGGCTCATTATGGGTTGTAATGTTTTTTTTTTTTTTTTTTGGCGGGGGCACTGTTGGGGATGTAGGTAGTTGTTATCCTGTACTGGCGTCTTTGGGGAATGGTTACGAGACTACTAGGGCCTTTATGGTTATTGTTGGGAATGCAGTATTTCTTTCTTCTTGGGGCTTGTAAGGCTGTACTGGACTATCTCATTTCGTCATGGGGATGTGCTGTTATATGAGCTGTTATATGAGATAGATTTTTTTTTTTTTTTTTTTTTAGGTTAATAAGGTTGTGCTAGACTTTCTGAGGGCTGGTTTTGAGAATGTACCGAGGTTTTGAGGGGCTGTTGCTGGAGATGCAGTGATTATTTTTCCTTGGGGCTAGTAAGGTTATACTAGACTGAGGGCTGGTTGTGGGAATGTACTGCGGCTGTTGGGCCTGTTGTTGAGGATGTATTGGGACTGTACTGGGGTATCGGGATAGTTTCGTGAAGACCTTCTCGAAAATCAGATTTTATATATTTAGTGTTTCTTTTTTTATGTGTATATTGTCGATTCCATCTTTATTATTACGGCGCGCATCGCTATTTTCCTTTGTCACCTCGACGTCAGTGCTGACACCTGGCTTAGTGCTGCAGTGAGACCAGCACTTTGATGGTGATCTTTTGGACCCTTGTCACAATGCTCTTCCTGCTCTAAGGTGCGCATTGGTTACTGTTGTGATGAATGGTTATCGAGGCTAGAAACATTGTAAATAATGAACATTCTTGTGTGAATGTTTCATGCCCTTGCAAGGGACGCTGGGTGCGTTCGGCTTTGTTTTTGACGCCAACTTGATAAGCATGTGTCCCACAGTTTCATTATTGGGACAAGATAGTGCTAGAATCATAACTGCTCTCAGCTCTGTGTATTTGTGATCTGCTGAATCTTTCCTAGTGATATTAGACTGCCGTCGGCAGAGCGGCGGGGTTGACTGTTGCTCTGTGAGGTTGTTGCTGTTGGCCAGGTAGTGTTGAGTGTGTTGTTCTTGCCCTTAGATCTTTGCTTTAAGGTTCAGATGTTTGCTAGAAAATTAGATTGATTTCAGTAATTATGTATTTTCTACGGTGATTTACATTTTTTCTTGTAGTATTTCATGATTTTTTTCTTACTCACACACCTGACTGTCCCTCAACCCACTGGCTCCAGCAAAACAGGGATTTATTGAGGCTTTTGGAGTTGGGGATGTAGTGGAATTGTACTGGGTTCTTTGAGGGCTAGTTATGAGGTACTGAGTGTTTTGGCAGCTACTGTTAGCATGTAGTGTTCTTTTCAAGGAACTAGTGGAACAGAACTTGACTCTTTTGGGAATAGTGATTGGGCTGTAGTGGAGGTTTTGGGAGCTATTGTTGAAGTTGTAATGTATTTTTGGGAGCTAGTAAAGTTGTACCGTTGTCTCTTGGGGACTGTACTGGTGCTGATGGAGTTAATGATTGGAATTTACCGGTGTTCATGGGGCTAGTGGTGGTATACATGTGAATCTAGAACCTTATGGTGCTAAACTGGGGACTTTAGGACTGGTTATCGGTCTATATTGATAACTAAGAACATAAAAACATAAGGAAACAAGGGAAGCAGCATGAAGCCATTAGGTCTACTCGTGGCAGCCCATCTATGAAACATGCCAGCCTATTTCCACCTATCATCCCCATCCGGAAATTTGTTTAATCTTTTGAAAGCTTCCTATTGAATCAGCACTAAAAGCTGCTTACAGAGTCTATTCCAGTCATCTACTACTAGCATTAGCCACCTTCATCTACTACTACTACTACTACTACTACTACTACTACTACTAGCTACCTTCATCTACTATTACTACTACTACTACTACTACTACTAGCTACCTTCATCTACTACTACTACTACTACTGTTACTACTACTAGTACTGCTACTACTACTAACTACCTTCATCTACTACTACTACTACTACTTCTAGCTACCTTCATCTACTACTACTACTACTACTACTACTACTACTAGATACCTTCATCTACTACTACTACTACTACTACTAGATACCTTCATCTACTACTACTACTACTACTATTACTACTACTACTAGCTACCTTCATCTACTACTACTACTACTACTACTACTACTATCATCTACTAATTCTAGGATTCAGTGATGGTATCATGAAGAATGGAGTTAATGGGGCTTTGTTAGCGTCCTGGGATCTTTAATTAATTTGTACTGTGGATTCTGGGATTTAATGATGCGGTGATATGGCTTTGGGAGGGAAATTATACTGCAATGCGAGTCTTAGAAACAACTGTGGGCTTTTCTTTGGACTTTGGGGTTTAGTTAGGCTATAATTTATTTTTCATTTTTTCTTTTTTTTTTTTCTTTATCTCTGGCCTCCTTTCTCTTCCTCGTATTTTCTGTCCTGAACATCATCACCTCCTCCCTTTCATCCGTTTAATTTCATCTTTCCGCAATTTTTTTTTTTTCCGCTTTACTTTTCTTTCTTTTGACATGACCTGCCTGCTTTATCTTCTCGAACTCTTATTTGCTTAATTCCTTCTTTCCTTTCCTTCCTTCCTTTCTTCCTTTTTTCTTTCCTTCCTTCTTTCCTTCTTTAAATTTGCTTCATATCTCCTTATTCGTTCATTTATTTTATGCCGCACTTTTTTTTTTTTAAGTCGCTTGCTTCTTTCATTTTCCTTCATAATTGATTCTTGCACCTGAGACGCCTATCCTTTTACTCCTTTTCAATTTTTTTCTTTTTCCTTTGCCTCAAAATTCTGTTCTTGTTCCCATTTTCTTTCTTTAGAATCGCCTTCCTGTTCCACTTTCCCTAGATATTTGATTCTTGCACTCCCTCCTTCCACTCTTGCACTGCCTCTTTGCACTGCCTTCTTCTACTCCCGTCCCTTTCGTACTCCCTTTCTTCTCTCCCTAACCACTGATTCTTCCCGTTTTCCTTTAACTTTCCCAGCTACGTATGCTCCCCATTCCTCCAACTAGTTTCTTCCTTCCTTCTTTCAAAAAAAGTGACTTTTTTTTAATCAATCCTTCCTTCCTTCCTTCTTTCTTTCCCTCTCTCGATATTTTTAATTAATTTCTACTTCCTCCCTTTATTTTCTGACTCGTTCACCTCCGGTTCGCTGATATCACTTTCCTGTTTGTACTGCCTCACATGGACCGGTTCTATAATGCCTTCCTTAGGTATAAAGGCAGGCAAGCACTTTTAGAATATTCCTGGACGCACTTGTGATTTCTATTTAAATATCTGGTGTGTAATTCCGACGCTTGTGGCCGCCGATATTCGCCTGGCAGTGGGACATCGTTGGTGTGAACGTGAGGGAAGTATTGCTTTCACTGATATACACGGAAATGAGATGAGTCAAGCAAAGCCACATGAATGTCAATGGTGGTGAATGAAAACAAAATGAAAGAAATTATAATAACAATAGTAATAATAACGTTGATGCTGTGACCGCTACAGACAGCAGCAGCAGCAGAAGCAGCAGCATTGGTGGTGGTGGTAATGGTAGTGATGGTGGCGGCGACAGCGGAGGCAGCAGTGATATTGAACATTAATGGAAAAGTGTTGAGGAATATGTTGGCTACGTGCGCGAGAAAAGGGCGTCAATAGTGTGTGTGTGTGTGTGTGTGTGTGTGTGTGCCTGTGTGTACGCAGATACATAGCAAGCGAGGACAGACACGTTGTTGTCCTCACTGAATTCGGGAAGTAAGGAGAGAGAGAGAGAGAGAGAGAGAGAGAGAGAGAGAGAGAGAGAGAGAGAGAGAGAGAGAGAGAGAGAGAGAGAGAGAGAGAGAGAATGAAAAATCGAAGAAACACTTACAAATACCCACTTGTACGTATACTTTCTGTGTGTGTGTGTGTGTGCGTGTGTGTGTGTGTCGTTATGATGATGCATAGTGACTCGAATAAACGGACGCAGCCAGGAAGTGCAGCAACACCTGGCGACCTCGAGCGTGTGGCTGTGAGTGTTACGTCGCCAATACTGACTTACTTCCGGGAGGCTGGCCATTACCTGCACTTTGTCATCACTTGTCGCTGCGCGGGTATTGTTTGGTCTGGGGGCCGCGGAGAGAAAGAAAGGAAGGGGGCAAAGTGCTGATGCAGAGAGAAAGGAAGGGAGAAAGACACACACAGACGCAGGGAGCATGGCGTGAGGGCAAAGGAAAAGTAGGAAGGTGGTAGGAGAGAAAGAAAGAGATGGGAAGAGAAAGAGAGAGAGAGGAGATGGAGGGATTAGTGAACAAAGAGAAGGAAAGGAGAGGAGAAATACAAAAAGTAAGGAGCAGGAGGTAGAAAAGAAAAGGAAGGGCAGAGACAGAGAGTGAGAGGGAGGAAAAGGAAGGGAAGTGGAGAGAGAGAGAGAGAGAGAGAGAGAGAGAGAGAGAGAGAGAGAGAGAGAGAGAGAGAGAGAGAGAGAGAGAGAGAGAGAGAGAGAGAGAGAGAGAGAGAGAGAGAGACGGGAAGGGTGCATAATGATGGTTCGGAAATTTGTTAGTGTGACTTAAATGCAACGTCAGACGAGGGGGTGAGAGTTGAGTGATGTCAGGTCCTCGTCTTTCATCTCATCGCATCACCATTATGCACGCTACATCTCCCAGCCACGGCTGTCTTAAAACTGAACACGCCACGCACTTCCGGGATACACGATGCTGCGGATTAATCAAGGAAGGAATATCTTTAATTTTTCAAACTCACCCTGCGGAACTAGAAGACCGGGAGTGAAAGAACGAAGGGCAAGAAGGGCAAGGCAAGAACGATCTGCCAGTCCAGTGAATTGAAATGGAATGGAGAGACTCAGGAAGCGATACAGAGCGCCATAAAGGAAGAAAAGGCGAAGAAGAAAGAAAGGAAAATAAATGGTAAAAAAAAAGATAGTAAAATGCAGCTCATGATCAGAACCGTACGAAAGAAAGGAAAAAGAAAGAAAAAGCAATAAGGAAAACAAAAAATGAAAAAGTAAAGAAAAGCAACACAGCTCATGATTAGAGGAATACCAAGATGAAAAAGAAGGAAAAACGAAAACCTCAATGAAAATGAAAAGGAAAAAGGGAAAGGAAATTACGAAGCAATATAGCCCTCGATTAGAAGAGCAAGAGAAGAGAAAAAAAAAATATAGAAATATGAAAATTATAAAGAAAGAAATAAAACAAGGAAACTAAAGAAAATCATAATGCGACACTGCTCATGATTTGAAATACAAGTAAAAAATATGATAAGAAAAGAGAAAAAAAATAGATCGAAACATAAATAAGGAATAGAGCGAAGCAGAAATCACAAGCCAGCACGGCTCACGACAAAAAGAAAAGCAAGATCAAGTTAAATAAGAAAGAAAGGAAAGAAAAATGAATGCTTCCAAACAAAAAGGCAGCCCCACTTCCCAAATTCATGTCTTTTCTCTTTATTCATCAGAGCCGCAGCAAGACGTGAGAGAGAGCGTTGACGGAAAGAGGAAGAGAGGAAGAGAAAGAAGGAAGAATTGAGAGCAAAAAAGACACAGAAACCGTCAACGCATTACTCTGCTAATGACTGAGATTCGTGGACAGACCTGGAGATACACGTGAACCTTTTAGATATATTACCGAGAGAGTGAGAGAAAGAGAAAAATGGTTGCAGTCATGGTCTACTTGTTTTTGTCCTCCTCAAAGGCTTCCCGGTGCATTGTGGGCTGAGCAAAGTGATGCCGATTGCTGGTGAAGGGTCAGGAAAGGTGATGAGTGGGTTAATTTGAGCTTAAAGTTTCAGCTTTGAGGATTTGAGTGCTTAAGCTTTAACTCTTTCACTGCTAAAGATTTGTTGTTGTTGTTGGTGGTGGTGGTGGTGTTGTTGTTGTTGTTGTTTTTCTTCACATAATCGCCTAGAACTTCTTATATTCTTATTTTATAAAACAGTTTCTTAAATAATTATATAATGTACAAAAGAAAATTTTGCCTTTTTTTTTTACGTGCGTGTTCAAAGATTTTTTATTCTATTAATTTCTTTTCATTTTATTTTTTTTTTTTTATTATTTATTTATTTATTTTTTACATGGATTTGAATATCAACGAAGGACGATGGGATTCCGTCAACGCGATCAATATTGGCTTTTCTGTAGTAGCTTCTTCATTTAAGATCGTGAGTTTTGTGTTATCATGGCGAGTTATGAGTCCAGCAACGTTACCGAGGATTGTTGTTGTGTATTGAGGCTTTTCTGATCTATTCAAGTTATCGAATGAACGGTCTTTGGTGTTCCAGTGTTGTCATTGCGTTTAATGTCTACATATATCTTCATCATCGTGGACTCCATTTAGTTTTTTTGTCATTCCACCTGATATTGTCATTGTTTTCCTTATAGAAGCTTCCCTCTCAGCTATAAATAAAACCAGGACATTTTATATTGAATATTTTGTGGTCCACGTCAGTATATGATGATGCCACACAGTTGCAGCATTTCTCAGCAGTACTACCAGGGCACTCTGATGACAGATGAGTACCCGCACAACAATAACAACAGCAACACGTATTACTACATAGTTAAAGTTTGAAGGTCTGAAGCTCTGAAATTTGAGGATGCAAAGGCTTGAGACATAACGTTTGAGGATCTGAAGGCTGAATGGCTTGAATAGTTCAGGCTGGATGATGTTAATGATTGAAGTGTAAGGATCTGAAAGGTTAAAGTGATACAGTGATGGAGGATAATGGAATGAAAAATTTCGTGCATGGAAACGGGGAAGTGGTGGGCTAGTTGACAGTGATTGATTGGTTGACTAATGGATGGATGGGTTGATTAATTGGTTGACTGATGGCTGGGATGGATGGATCTTATGGTATATAAGTTAATTTTCTTTTTACTATCACGGTTATTATTGCTGTAATTATTACTATTATTATTCATTATTTATTTATTTATTCAGTCAGTATACGCTTGTCGTCCGTCTTTTCTTTGCCACGCCTTTGTGTGTCGGCGTCACCACCGCTCGTCAGTGCTGAGGGAGTCGGTTTGGCGCTTATTCAAAGTGTTCCATGCCTTGCTCCCTCCGTCCGCTATCCGTGTCGTTTTGTACCACTGGACATTAAGCGTGATAGACCCGAGTGTTGTGCACTGCTGATTGACTGATGGATTGATAGATGGATTGAATGACTGACTGATTGATTGATTGACTAATTGATTTACTGAATGACTGACTGATTGATTGATTGATAAATTAGTACTTTGGGATCACAGTAAGGCCCGTGACTGGATGTGCATGTGCAGGTGATACTGTAAGCGTTAGTATTGATGTCTAGTTCACTGATGGTGTAAGAGGTGAGTTCGTGTAAAGATGACGTTAATTATTGAGCTGTAGATGGTTGACTTTATTACGATTCACCTGATGGCAACTCATCGTCTTCTTGATGTTTGTGTTAAAATTATTTAGTTTCAAGATGCTGGATGCAGCTTTATTATATTTATTTATTTTTTTCATTTCTCTTTTATTTTATTTTGTTTTACTTTCATTTTGCTTTTATTTCTATTTCATTTATTTATCATTTTATTTTATTTGTTTTTTCATTTATTTGTTTATTTATTTAATTATTTCATTATTAATCTACTGATTCTTTTGTTTGTTTTTATCTTGATTTTTTTAAATGTACTATTTCATTTTCTTTCGTCTATTTTATCTTTATATATTTATTTATCTTTATTTTCATTATATTTGTTTTATTTTGTTCTTTTTATTTGTCTTTCTTTTTTTATTGCCGGAAGCTGTAACGTAACCACAGAAATATTCAGAGTGAGAGAAAAAACACATTCGTGATTGCCAAAGAACGCAAGGCGAAAAAAAAATGCAACGATAGGAAAGAGAGAGAGAGAGAGAGAGAGAGAGAGAGAGAGAGAGAGAGAGAGAGAGAGAGAGAGAGAGAGAGAGAGGAAACTGAGAAAAATACCTCAAAGAAAAAGCCAAAATGGGAATAGAAACTAACCCATTGTATTTAGAGGCAAGACTTCACGGCGACAGGAGCTGGAAAGGTTGAGGTGTCAGTGGGAGGGAGGGGAGAAGGAGAGATGGAGAAAAGTGGCCTTAAATGA
>NC_087160.1:28419431-28421931 GCF_035594125.1 Scylla paramamosain
GTGTGTATGTGCGTGTGTGTGTTGTAAAGGGTGTGGTAATGGGTGTACGTATGTGTGTATGGGCGTCTATGTGTATGTGTAAGGTGTGGGTGATGGAAGGTGACGGATAGAGTGTTTGAGTATAGGAAAGAATGGGAAATAAGTGTTGATATGTAGTAAGGCTGTGTTTGTGAGTGATGTGAGTGCGAAAAGGAAGGTGTTTGACTATTTGGGGGTATTTCATTAATCATTTGAGTAAGAGAACGAATAGGAAAGAGGCGTAAGTATGTAAATAACAAACATGAAACACTCCTATACATAACTATCACGTCTTATCGAGAGAGAGAGAGAGAGAGAGAGAGAGAGAGAGAGAGAGAGAGAGAGAGAGAGAGAGAGAGAGAGAGAGAGAGAGAGATGTGGCTCGACGCGCCCCACCATCAACTAACGTAGGGATCAACACCTCCAGGGAACCACTAAGCCCTTGAAAAATTACAATATTCATCTCTTCTCCTCAAACACATACAAAACACCACGCCCCATCGACCCGCCCATCATTTCTCTTCCACGTCATCCACTAGTGTGCCCATTTTTCTCTACTTTCTTGAATCTTTGGCATACTTATCATCACCCTCGTCTGCGTTCTTTATTTTTCCTCCTTTATCCCGTCGCTTTTTTTTTTTCTCTCGTTCCGTTTTGGTGTTTTTTACTTGAAATCATCACCCGCATCTCTCTCTCTCTCTCTCTCTCTCTCTCTCTCTCTCTCTCTCTCTCTCTCTCTCTCTCTCTCTCTCTCTCTCTCTCTCTCTCCCCAATCTCACCCATGCCTCCTCCCTTGTTTTCTCGCGTCCACTCTTCCCTCCTCTTCTGTTTTCCCTCGCAATATCGCCTTCCTCCTCCCTCTCGCCCTTCCCGTTGCCCCCATCCCTTCATCTCCCTGCTCGTTTCTTGCTCTTATCCCTTTAGTGGCATTTGAATATTTTTCTAGCATGTAGGTGTATCAATCTCACACACACACACACACACACACACACACACACACACACACATTTTTCTAGCATGGAGTATCAATCACACACACACACACACACACACAAACACACACACACACACACACACACGCACACACCAAGAAGGCCCGGGTTCGAATCCCAGGCGCGGCGAGGGCAAATGGGCGAGCCTCTTAATGTGTAGCCCCTGTTCACCTAGTAACAAGTAGATACGGGATGTAACCCGAGGGGCTGTGACCTCGCTGTCCCGGTGTGTGGTGTGTCAGTGGTTTCAGTTCAGTGGTCTCAGTCCTACCTAAAGATCGGTTACTGTGAGCTCTGATCTCTTTCCGTAGGGGAACGGCAGGCTGCGTGACCAACAGACGACCGTAGGCGAATCACACACACCGTAGGTAGCACTAAGGGACGGAGGGGTATGGACGCCTGACGCACCCATACCACTGATCTCTAGTCACTGTAAGATACAATTCAGAGTTCATTTATCACCGTAATTTTTCGTTCACTTTTTTTTTTCTTAGCCAGCTTATGTACTGGAACAATGATTACAGAATATGAGACATGGATCCAGTCAAATATACGCAAAAATACATACCTACGTACATACGCATTACAGGAACAATCACTCCTCGGGAACCGTCCACCGCGGATTGGTGGTGAAGTAATCCCGCAGTGCGTACGTACATTCGCTAGATAAAGAGTATACCATCACTTAATACCGCATGTAACATCAGCACAGCATGTCACCACTTAGTAAATTGCAACATTTCAAATACCTGGTCACCTCAGTACGTTCTCACATCGCTCCGCTGCACGTTTACTTAGGTATGAAACTCACGTGTTGGTGGATCACTGTGGCAGTACTCCCGACTCAGACGTCTGCCCGCCAACACAGTACTCGTCTCTGCCTGATGAACCAAAGAGAACCATGCACGCGTTGATGCCCATGCCTCCTCCCTGACCCCCTAGACACTGGTTGGGTTGGGCTTGAAAATGTCAGACAACGCTCTCTCTCTCTCTCTCTCTCTCTCTCTCTCTCTCTCTCTCTCTCTCTCTCTCTCTCTCTCTCTCTCTCTCCCTGGCAGCTACACACACGCACATACACATAAACAAACAAACAAACAAACACTGTATCCCAAAATATAACTTCACAAGCGCCATTCTAACTTATTCACACACGCACGCTTACATTCTCCTATATTATATTCATACAATACCCGAGTAATTTTTCCTTTCTTTAATGCACGACTAATCCAGTGTACCTCTGCTCTCCTCCTGCTTCTCCTGCTCCTCCTCCTCTTCCTCCTATTCCTCCTCCTCTTCCTCTTCCTCCTATTCCTCCTCCTCTTCCTCCTCTTCCTCCTATTCCTCCTCCTACTCCTCTTCCTCCTCCTCCTCCTCCTCCTCTAATCCACGCGACCACGCAGAGTACCTCCCTGTTCAAGAAATATTTGCTTGTTCCGAAAGTTCTCCTGTCTCGTGTCTGTCTGTCTGTTTGTCTGTGTTTCTCTGCCTGT
>NC_087160.1:28424431-28501931 GCF_035594125.1 Scylla paramamosain
GGGATGAGGGAGTGCGGCTGTGAAATGAGAGGTGGTGGTGGTATTGGTTGGAAAGATGGTATGGGTGGACAGAGAGAAAGAGAGGCGGGGGAGGAGGCATGAGAGAGAGAGAGAGAGAGGGGGGGGGAGAGAAAGGAATGACGAGGAGGCAGGAAGATGTGGGGCATCGCTGCGTGGTGTGGAAAGCAAGACACGCTAACCTGCCCGTTGGTGGAGAGTTGGAGAGATTTGGGAGGTGTTAACATGCAGAGGGGACTGAAGATGGGTCAGAATGAAGGGAAAGTATGATGGAGTGAGATACGGAGGATGTGTTTCCAAGTACAGGGACGTGGATATAAGAACCTGAGGGAAGATAAGAATAAAGTCAAAAAAGATATAAAGGAATTTGGTTATAGGATAAGGATTTGGGTTCATATTGATGTGCTAATAATCAGGTGGTGGTAGTTAAGTTTATGCACACATTGCTGGGAAGAGTGGGAGCTGGATGGAGAGCTGTAAACCTGGTCAGACTGGCAGATGACAGGGGAAGGTGGAGATCCATGGTCGCCAACGTCACTTGACTGGCAACCTGATAAAGGAGGCACAGGAAGGTGTTTGGAGCGGGATATGACCTATAGTGAGTTAATGATGAGACGTGAAGGAACAGAACAGAGTACACAGAGGAATCGACAAATAAGACTTAAGTTGAAGGCACACGTGAAGCTGTTGGGGAATGTACTGTTGTGGCTGTTGACTGGCTGTGATGAGAACTGTACACGAGTTTCTGGAGCTGTTAGAGATTGGTGGGACTGCTGGTTGGGTGCTGGAGCCGATGGGACTGTGGAAACCTGCGGACATTGAGGAGGTGTCTCTTGGCGGCACTCAACACAACTGCTGCTCGTACGCAAGATGGAAGCCCCGGTTGTCTATATCTTCTTCATCAAACTCCTGGTCATTAGCCACAACCCGAACCTTGAAGGACTTGCCTGAAGGAGAGGAATAGTTGTCGTCTTCAAAAGTAGTAGTAGTAGTAGTAGTTGTTGTTGTTGTAGAAGAAATAAGCTGAGGAAGACAAAAGAAGGAGCAGGAGGTGTTGAAGGAAAAATACTAGTTAGTTGAGTCACATTGCCGCAATAACAAGGCCAGATGACGTCCACAAGGAATAATTACCATAGACAGCTTACCTCTCCCACCGCAAAATAAAATAGTAAAACAAATAAGTCAATAAATAAATAATACTGTGATGAGGGAAGAGGAACACCAAAGATCATCCTCCCAGATCTTTCTTCTCAGTCATTTCTATCTTCCCTCTTTTCTTTTCTGTATTTTTCTCCTCCTCCATTTCTTCCTCTTCCCTTCCCATCTCCTTCTTTTGCCTCTAGTCCTCGTGCTCAACAAAAGGCTTCAGTGTATTGCAAGACGGATTCGGTGAGAAAGAAGGAAAGAAACCTAGGAAAGATATTTATGGTTAGGCTATTTCAGTATTACGACCGTTGAATTATAGTGTAAATTATGGCTTACGCTTAAGTACTTGAAAAGGACAGAAAGAGAACGAGAGAGAGAGAGAGAGAGAGAGAGAGAGAGAGAGAGAGAGAGAGAGAGAGAGAGAGAGAGAGAGAGAGAGAGAGAGAGAGAGAGAAAGTGTAGGAAGAATGAAAGGGAGAAGGAAATTGCAGATGTGCGAGTATGTGAAGAAAATGTGTAGAAACTAAGAAAGAGATGAAAAGAATAGAGAGAGAGAAAGAAAAAGCAGAAGGGGGTGTGGAAAAGGGATATATATAGACAGGAAGAAGAAGAAGAAGAAGAAGAAGAAGAAGAAGAAGAGAGAGAACATAAGAACATAAGAAATAAGGGAAGCTGCAAGAAGCGACCAGGCTTACACGTGGCAGTCCCTGTATGAAACACTCCTACCTATTTCCATCTGTTATCCCCATCCATAAACTTGTCTAATCTTCTCTTAAAGCTCTCTAGTGTCCTGGCACTAACTACATGATTACTGAGTCCGTTCCACTCATCTACCACTCTATTTGAGAACCAATTTTTTCCTATCTCCTTCCTAAACCTAAATTTTTCAAGCTTGAACCCGTTATTTCTTGTTCTACCTTGGTTGCTGATCCTAAGAATTTTGCTTACATCTCCCTTGTTATAACCCCTATACCACTTAAAGACTTCTATCAGGTCCCCTCTTAACCTACGTCTCTCTAGAGAATGTAAATTTAACCGCTTCAACCTCGCTTCGTAAGGAATACTCCTCATCCCCTGGATCCTTTTAGTCATTCTCCTCTGTACTGATTCTAATAGACCTATATCTTTCCTGTAATGTGGGGACCAGAACTGCACAGCGTAGTCTAGATGAGGTCTGACCAGCGCCAAGTATAACTTTAATATTACTTCCGGCCTTCTACTTTTAACACTCCTAAAATGAATCCTAGTACCCTATTTGCCTTGTTTCTGGCTTCTATGCATTGTTTCCCTAGACGGAGTTCAGAGCTAACTATAACTCCTAAATCTTTCTCGTACCCTGTACCTACCAGAGTTTGGGTGTTTAATGTGTACCTATTGTGTGGGTTTCCTCTACCTACGCTAAGCACTTTGCATTTATTGATATTAAATTGCATTTGCCATCTATCCGTCCATTCATTCATTCTATCTAAGTCTGTCTGCAAGGCGATGGCATCCGCTTCTGACCTAATTAATCTACCTATCTTTGTGTCATCCGCAAATTTACTAACATCGCTACTAATTCCACTATCCAAGTCATTGATATATATTAGAAATAATAATGGCCCTAATACTGATCCCTGTGGCACCCCACTAATGACATGACCCCACTCGGATTTCGAGCCGTTTATTAGCACTCTCTGTCGCCTGTTACCAAGCCATGACCCTATCCAACCTAACACCTTCCCATCTATCCCGTGCGCCCTAACCTTTCTCAGGAGCCTTTGATGGGGCACCTTGTCGAATGCTTTACTAAAGTCCAGATATAAGATATCATAACTATCACCATTATCTACTGCCTCGTACACCTTACTGTAAAAACTTAACAAGTTTGTCAGGCAAGACTTCCCCTTCGTGAAGCCATGCTGTGACTGATTTATCAAGTTATGTTTGTCTAAATGTTCCCTAATGTTCCTGGCTATTATTGACTCTAACATTTTACCTACAACTGAAGTTAAGCTGACAGGTCTATAATTAGACGCTAAAGTTTTATCCCCTTTCTTAAAGATGGGTACTACATTAGCCTGCCTCCACATTACTGGTACCTCACCCGACTCCAGTGATTTCCTAAAGACAGAAACTAACGGCTCACTAATAATCTTTTTACATTCCTTCAGTACTCTGGGATATATTTCATCAGGTCCTGGTGACTTGAGAGAGAGAGAAAGAGAGAGAGAGAGAGAGAGAGAGAGAGAGAGAGAGAGAGAGAGAGAGAGAGAGAGAGAGAGAGAGAGAGATGAAAGTTCCAGCCATATTAAAAAGAAATCAGGAAACAGAGAAGAATATTCTATCTATTATCTTTTCCATCTCCCCTTTTACTCGAGCACAGATCACATTGCCCTTTACAGCAGTAGTTCTCCATCTTTTTATATATATATTCATTGATTTGCTCTCACGTGACACCTCAACCCCACTGCTTCTTTTCCTTTTCATTGTTACGATTTTTTATATTTTCAGTCACTCCTCTGGCTATCCCATCTCATAATTTTGATTGGCTTTTAATTTTTGCATCGTGTGTTTTAGTACCAGTTAGGATGAGCTGACTGATAATAATAAATTTTCCTTTGCGAGTCAATGCAAGTGGAAATCAAATACTAAGAGAGAGAGAGAGAGAGAGAGAGAGAGAGAGAGAGAGAGAGAGAGAGAGAGAGAGAGAGAGAGAGAGAGAGAGAGAGAGAGAGAGAGAGAGAGAGAGAGAGAGAGAGTTATAGCAAATAATTTTCCTTATTATCATATTTTTGAACAAGAATTTTAATTGTTAGCAAGCGCCTCGCACACACACTCTACCCCCTTTACGCCCTCCCAACATTGATATTTCTCTCTCCCTCCCTCCCTTCGCCCCGCGCCTCCCCCTCGTAGTTTGGGAATTAGTGGTGTAAACTGCATGGAATCTTGCGCTGAATTACAAATGTGAGTTCAGTGGTGGTATATTAAGTTTTCTGCAGGACATCAGTGTATTTAAAAAAGTGCAACTACGTACGTGCACAGATTCAGGGAGGTAAGGTGATGGGGCATTAGAGGTGAGGATCTGTCATGTGCAGGTGATACGCATGATAAAGACAGATAAAAGTGAAGGTGATCTTGTTATTCATTTTTGCTTTGTGTGTGTGACCCTCTTTAACGGGAATGTGCTAGTATTGTTATTGTTATTTTCTTTTATTTATTTATTTGTTGCTGTTGCTGTTGTTGTTGTTGTTGTTGTTGTTGTTAGTAGTAGTAGTAGTAGTAGTAGTAGTAGTAGTAGTAGTAATAGTAGTAGTAGTAGTATCATAATTTCTTTGTTTTTATTTTTACTCCCTAGTTGGTGTTGTTATATTATTATTAGGTTTGCTATCAAGTTAATTGCACTTCCTCCTTTACCTCCTCCTCCTCCTCCTCCTCCTCCTCCCTCTCTTGCTCCCTCTTGCTTCCTCACCCACCACCACCACCACCACCAGCCCTTCCCCAAACCAGCAGCCGGACGGTGAGTTACAGCCAGACTTAAGGGATAAATTTGGCCACCACTTTTTCACGGAGAATTAGAACACGTCGTCCCCAAAAAGAAGAAAGAGAAGAGATTAAGGGGAAATAGCAATGTCCCTAGGCTGCAGCGTGGCTTGGCTTGGTTTGGCTTGGTGTGGTGGGGGCGTGGTAAGGAGTGAACACTTACTGTATAGGCCAGGGGAGGGGAAAAGAGATCCACAGAGCACAGCAACGGTTTCCTCCTCATCCACTATGTTGGCATCCGTAATGAGGAGATAATCGGTGAATGCACAGTCCTCGTTCAAACTTGACCCTGCAAAGTTAGGACAAAGGTGTGTGATAAACTGTCGTCTTTTTTTTTTTTTCGTGGGATGTGGTTAAAAGTAGAGAAGTGTGTGTTTAGCTATGATTTGTTGCTGTTTTGCCTGCATATCATTGCTCTTTGATCGTGTGGACACAGGTTTCGTCGGCATGCAAATCATCACAGTTTATCCCTCCCAGGTTTCGATGTGTATATTCAGTAAATCCGTTATATGCTAGTGATAAACGGGCAGTTCAGTATGTGTATGCCTTCTGTCTCGGTTACTTAAGCTTACCATTAAAACAGTGGCAAAGTGTGTTCGTGATATAACCACAGAAAATGTAGTTGAAGAGGGTAACAGTCCTATTTTAGGTTTGCCATTTAATTTATGGGAAAATATGAACACAATGTAGTTAGAAAAAAAAAAAAAAAGCAAGTGGGCATTTATTTTATTTTGCCTACCATCAAAATCATAGTGAATTAAAAATGTGATGTATAAAGAGAAAACGAAGTAAACGGGAGTAACCGTTATAGCTCACCAAACACTGGATCTATGACCCCAGGAGCGAGGTTGCCTGTGAGAGTGAAGGTGTATTTGTCCTCGGTGGGACCACTTGGGGATGTCCATTTGACACCGCAGTATCCCTCCTCAGCGCGCACGCAGATCGTGTACGACTCCTGCAGGTGGCGGCTCCCTACAAGGTTAAGCAAGGTGCACGACGGTGAGGAACATTTATATTTCCTGAAGAACACGGCTGTATTTAAAGGTTTCTCTTTGGAAACTAGACTTCCAATTAAATGTTTGAATGTCTCATGTACTTAATGAAGAAAACTATTGAATCTAGGTGTTTTTCTTTGGAAACCAGACCTCCAATGAAATGTTAGAATGTTTCTAACTATGACAACAAGGTGGGATGAGGGAGGTCGTATAGCTCACCAGGCATGTCGTTGTCATGTTTCCTAGAGGACTCCTTTGTGTCGTAGTTGAAGGACTTTACTTCCCCTGTGATACCCGTAACGTAATGATGGCAGCCGTTGGGCGCTGGTCGTCGTCAGAAACGGAGGGAACGTAGAAGGGAAAGAAAAAGAGACAAAATTAATTAAAAGTGTTCAACCTGTGGTCATCCTTGTCGTCTATATAGTAGAGATGTTCTTTGCTTTCATGTTACGATATCTAACATCCGTAATTCCAAGAAACTCCATAATCTTGGCACATGCAAAGATAAATTTAAAAAATTCCTTCAATGTACGTCATATCATTTTACCAAATCAGCTTCTGACTCTCACATTTAGCTGAGAAATCAGAACCACCGCTCTCGATAATTTGAATACACTGAAGCCATTGGTTTTCCGATAAGTTTATCAGGAGTGCACAAGTATGGGCGCTACTTTGCTACTAAATTGTTACTACATTACTGTTACACTACTCTCACACTGCTACTACGTATTATATTACTGCTCTTATATTAATCAACTACTACTACTACTACTACTACTACTACTACGTCTCACTTCTACTACTCACCTAAATCATCGGAGTTACATGGCACCTGTACCACCTTCACTTGCCAATCACTGTTTAGGTTTTCTTTCAAAGTCGTCACTGACACCTTGAAGGGACCCTCCATCCCCTCCACGTCTACTACCACTGCGGAGGGAAGCGTGGCTTTATCAATTTATGAGTCTGGTAACCAAAAGCAGGCTACTGAAGAACAGAAAATTAAATAAGAACGATAGAGAAAGGGAAACAGAACACCAATGCAAGTATCTACAGTTTTAAGATTTATTCCAATGATTTAAGACAGGCGTTATCAAGCAAACTATTCCTTGAAGAAATATGTACATAAGCAGAAAATGCAGCATTTATTTAGAAACTCGCATGGAGATTGTCCTTGCATGTTATGAGTAGAAGGGAAAAAGTTTATTAAATAATCTGACCATAAAGTTTCTTCGATCACCATCTCCTTCGCCAGATGTATGTCCTCGGTCCCTTCATTAACACGACTAACTGGTGATCGGTTGGTGGGCGCTCAATAGACAGTCATAAAGATGTATACCTAATGCTACAAAACTCCTTGTTATCTCTTGCCTCGCCTCAATAGCAGCCCCAGTACAACACTCCCAAGGTATAGCAATGGTCCTGTGCATCACTTCCATCAGAAATGTTTACTAAATTAACTCTTCCCTTGTAAATATATCCCCTGTAACACTCTCCAGTAATCCTCTCCCAGTACTGTTTTCCCTATTGTACTTCCCAGTAAAACACCCCAGTAACACTTCCTGAGCAACACCCCCCCAGCAACACTCCCCCCAGTAACACTTCCTGAGCAACACACCCCCCAGCAACACTCCCCTAGTATCACTTCTCGAGCAACACACCCCCCAGCAACACTCCCCCAGTAACACTCCCCGAGTAACACCCCCCATAACTTTCGGCCAGTAACACTTTCCCAGTAGCTCTTGCAATAATACTCCCCTAATTCTGTCCCAATAACATTCCAGTAACACCCCAGTAACTATCGTACACTAACACTTCCCCCGTAACTATCGTGCATTAACATTCCCCCAGTAACTATCGTACACTAACACTCCTCTTAGTAACTATCGTACACTAACACTCCCCCCCGTAACACACCCCAGCAAGAACACTCACAGGTCTGGTTGTTCCCGATGCCGCAGACCTTGAAGGAATTCTCCTTGCCTCCCCTAACCTCCAGGTACTGCTCGTCACACTTCCCGTCTGGGTTGGGCTCAGTTAGCGTCATCTTCTCAAGAGTCACGTGTAGCTGTGGTGGTGGCGATGGTGGTGGCGGTGGGAGTGGGCAGGAGTAGCGAGGGAAGAGGGGGAAGGTGGAGATAAGAATGTCAAAGCTCTGTGGTCCCATATTTTTCTCATCAAGATTGTTTCACAGAGATATTTATCAGGTTCTTGGGTACGTGTTTTTCTTTTATTTTTTTTCTTTTATTTTCTCTCTCTCTCTCTCTCTCTCTCTCTCTCTCTCTCTCTCTCTCTCTCTCTCTCTCTCTCTCTCTCTCTCTCTCTCTCTCTTATCATTGGTAGAGAATCATTATTAAACTATCACTGGAATTTTGAAAACAATCTTGAAGTCACAAATAATGTCCAGTATTGTATTCTTCATAAGGTGTCACAATGTTTGAAGAATGCGGTCCTCTCTCTCTCTCTCTCTCTCTCTCTCTCTCTCTCTCTCTCTCTCTCTCTCTCTCTCTCTCTCTCTCTCTCTCTCTCTCTCTCTCTCTCACCTGACAGATGTCACTGGCGGCAATACTGCTGGAGGGAGAGATGGTGACGCTGCAGGTCGTGTCGGAGATCATGTATTGTTTGCTGGTGAAATAGGTGATTCTCGCCTCGGACGTCTGCCCACACGACCTTTCCACTGGCGAGGGAAAGAAACGCCCGTGAGTTGCGAGTAAATTACATTGTTTGGTGTGTGTGTGTGTGTGTGTGTGTGTGTGTGTGTGTGTGTGTGTGTGTGTGTGTGTGTGTGTGTGTGTGTGTGTGTGTGTGTGTGTGCGTTTGTGTGTAGGTAGATAAGTAGATAGGTTCATAGGAAAATTATCACAGTCAAAGATTATGTATAGCAGCAACAGTAATAGAAGTACTAGTAGTAGTTGTAGTAATCCCTCGCCTCACACTCACCCACACAGCACTGGCCCACCACCCTGCAGGTTCCCTCCACCACGCCCCCGTAGCTGTCACATCTGAAGTAGGGGAGACACGCCCCTTGACGTTCCGCGTCTCCATCACACACCAAGGGATTGGACGCAAAAAGAACTGGTTGAGAAAAATAATAATAGATAAAAAGGAAAGAAAGAGAAAGAGCCTATAGCCTCGCCTATCACATTTATCAAATTATTACTGTTAATTTTGAGGAAAGGTTAATGAAGCCAATATGTACCGTGCGCTAATGCTACTTCATTTGTCACTAAATAATCATTAAATTGTTTTGTACATTGGAAAAAAAAAAATCCCAGTAATACGATTAAGAATGCGTAAATAACAGCGAAAAGTAATAAGTAAATTAGTTACACTTACTTCTCTCATCCCTGTGCGAGAGCTCGGAGGCCAAGACTACACCTGCTGCCACCGCCGCCGCCACCAGTAGGGCGTACAGCATCTTCATCATCCTGCTCGGGAGACGCGGGAGCAGGAATTTAAACGTTACTCTTTCGCGGCACACACCACACTGATGGCTAAGTTGGCAAAGAATCTACCTCACCGGGAGATGCTGTGGTAGAGCTGGTGTAGGTTGTGGTGAGGTGAAGGGTGTGAGGGAAGTGAGTGGCGAGTCCCTGCCTTTATATTGGAGGTAGGAGTCTTTCGCACCAAGATGTCATGTTGACAGAGTCGTTACTGTCTAAAGGCGCGGTACACCAGCACCGCCACCTCCTCCCTTCCACGAATAACATCCTTACCATTAAAGCCGTAATCTTTATCATTGTTGTTGCTTGTAGTAGTAGTAGTAGTAGTAGTAGTAGTAGTAGTAGTAGTAGAAGAAGAAGAAATGACGGTATACGGTACGTTGCCTCAGCCGCAACTGTCATAATAGTAATACTTATAGTGATCTCTCTCTCTCTCTCTCTCTCTCTCTCTCTCTCTCTCTCTCTCTCTCTCGGCCTTGTTGCCGTTGATGATGTGACACCAGCAGTATTACTGTCACAAGTGCTAGCACTGGCAGTATTATTATTATAAATACTAGCACCGGCAATATTACTATTGCAAGTACTAGCACCGGCAGTATTACTATTATAAGTACTAGCACCGGCAGTATTACTATTACAAGTACTAGCACCGGTAGTATTACAAATATAAGTACTAGCACCGGCAGTATTACTATTACAAGTGCTAGCACCGGTAGTATTACTATTACAAGTACTAATACCGGTAGTATTACTATTACAAGTACTAACACCGGTATTATTACTATTACAAGTACTAACACCGGTAGTTCCGTTCCGTATTCTTTATTCAAACTGGAGAATGTACAGTAGTATCATTAAACACATAAGTACAATTATAAAACATTAAAAAGTATGCAAAGGCAATACAGTATATAGTAACCACAAGTTCACTCAGTACATAGTGAATTATTTATCTTGATTTCATTGGCAGAAAATATAGTACTATTTTTATCCAGCATAGTTCACAATCCAGTGCATCAGTCTGATTCTCATCTTGCTGTTCGTCACGTAACTCCTCCCAAACCATGTTCACAACATTACAGTCCATGTTATATTTATTCACCAAGCGGGGTACCTTCCACACGCCCCGCACCGCGACCCACCTCGCTCGGCGCGGCGCCACCATCTGGCATCACACAAATTGGCTACCATAAAAACTGGAAAAATATTTAAAAGATAAATGACTTATTATGTTGGACAGATCACCCTTAAAACGAGATCAAAAGAAATTACACTGCCTATAAAAAATCTGTCCCACATTTAGAGGTGTCGCACTTAAAAATATTATTACTTAAAATATTTCCAAGATGTTCTTACAATTGATTCCACAACCTCGATACTTTTATCATTAATTTTAATGGAATTAATTTTAATGGAACAGTACTCACTCTATTCTTAGCAGGAAAAACTAGTCTTGCATTTATTATCATTATGTATAATATCATATCTGGTAGCATGGCTAACACAAATATTTATCATCTTTACGTCAGATCGTTGAGATCATCGGCAAACTCAAAAGCTCCAGCGTAGGTGTCGCCCACGTGGCAACCCACTCCTGAGTCACGAAGCTCAGAGCAACGCGTCTATTTACACATAGTACATGATGGGGGAAATCACGCACTATCAGCAGCAATTCTAGTTTTAGTAGTAGTAGTAGTAGTAGTAGTAGTAGTAGTAGTAGTAGTAGTAGCTGTGGTAGTAGCAGTAGTAGTAGTAGTAGCAGTAGTAGTAGTAGTAGTAGTAGTAGTAGTAGCTGTAGTAGTAGTAGTAGTAGTAGTAGTAGTAGTAGTAGTAGTAGTAGTAGTAGTAATAAGTGGTCAAATACTATATTACAAAACAAAAGAACTATGGTATTGAAGCAGAACTGTAGACGAACACAATGCCAACTCCGGCGAGGCTGTCTCCTGTGGCGTGCTGCGTCGCTTTCTGCGGGCGGAGCAGCGTGCAGGTCTGGCTAACTATTGACAGGGGATTTGTGGTGATTCCCTGGATCACGGGAACTCAGCGGCTGCAGTAGATCAGCAATAGGCCAGTACAGTATCATGTTTGTTGTCCCCGTGAACATAGAGGTAATATAATGTGTAAAATGTAGTAGTGTAAGTGTATGCTCACAATAGGATAGCATGACCTATCTGCTGTAGTGCTATCAGTAGTAGCAGTAGTAGTAGTAGTAGTAGTAGTAGTAGTAGTGGTGGTGGTGGTGGTAGTAGTAGCAGTAGTAGTAGTAGTAGTAGTAGTAGTAGTAGTATAGTAAAACCAGACTAATCTGGAGGACAAGGTGAAGTCAGGGTGTGGGTACAGCACTGCCACTTTTCCTAAACTACGTTAAGTAACTAATGTGATTTTCTAGTACATCTAAAAGACGCTAAAAATAAAATTGAGAAACAATAAATATAATTTTCACGTAGATATTATAATACCGTACGAAAAGTAGTCATTATACAATGCAACAATAAAGAAACGTGGAATGAATACTGTACAGTGTTGCTACGAAAATGTTATTCTCATTAATTTTTACAGTTGTTTTGAGGCGGGCAACTATGTTATGTATAAATACATTTAGGATGTAATCTGAAGGAATACTAGTGGGAAATACCATTTACTTAATTATAAAAAATGTTAAGCTCATCGCGAAGGGCAACACTCACCCATCCAGCTTGACCCAGACCCCGGTGAGGCAGTGACCTCGTCTTGACATGATACTTTTGTTAATTCACACCAGGTGGGAAATTATGTTTAATAATAGTTATAAGGTATTTTGAAGGAATATAAGTAGGAAATACATCAATTACTTAAAGAAAATAAATGATAAAAATAAAAAGCTAAACTCTCTCGAAAGACGAGGCGCAGGTGACCTCGCCCTAAGAAGAATCACCTGCCACGTGTCCCCTGGGAAGCGACCAACCTGGGAAAACAGGCAGCGCTTAACCCACACCCTGACCCCAACCTACAGTGCTGGATGTGAATAGCTTCGCCGAATGCGTGTTTTTTTTTTTTCATTATTGTGTGTGTGGGGGGGATGTATATACTCGTATATATATATATATATATATATATATATATATATATATATATATATATATATATATATATATATATATATATATATATATATATATATATATATATATATATATATATATATATTCTTTTTTTTATGTGTACGGGTGGCTCGATGGCGGTCATTTCAATGGTTAGGTTTGAAAACTAGGCAAAATGGTTCAAGAATTACAGTAGTAGCTGACAATGTAAACTTGCCGTTCTGTATATCATATACAAGTATCGTGTAGGTGTATGCATAATACATACAAACACCAAATGTATTGGGCATCTTTGTCAGTATAATTTTTCTTCTTGATACTTGTAACATTTTATGGTATGGTACAGAACATTACAGATCAACCGTACGTGGAAATCCCACAATTATGTCTTACCAGCCGTAGACAACAACAGCATTGGTGGTGACAATGATGTGCAAAAATAAACGAATGAAAACATAGTTTCTTTTCTTAATTTTAATGTTCATTCTCAAACATACATTACATAATAATTTGCAACATCGAGAGAGAGAGAGAGAGAGAGAGAGAGAGAGAGAGAGAGAGAGAGAGAGAGAGAGAGAGAGAGAGAGAGGGGGGGGAAGGGGGGGGGGGGAGAGAAGGGACGGGGAGAGGAGAGAGGGCGGTTCTGTTTTCCTTGGTGTGCGGGAGGGAGGGAAGGGCAGGCAGGCAGGGCTGTGTAGGCAAGGCTCTCCTTTTGTAAGACAAGGCCGGCCTATCGAACAGCCTTCCTAATTAGCCCGCACAATTAACAAACATTTTCCTCAGCATCGCTCATTAGCACCCCTCTCTTTTACATATTTTATGCATCTCCAGCACATTTCCATTTACACTGACGGCAATTTTGTAAACAGAACAACATAAGGGGGAGAGGCAGGGAGCCCCATGCGTAAGGAACACATTCTCAATATTTCAGTGCGAAACAGCACGGACGAACGCGGGTTCCTGCTCAGACTTGAGGCCCGAACAAGGAAAACGCTGATCACGAGGTCGCGTGGCATGTAGCAACACACAAGAAGCACACTCCACTGCATATCTGAAAGCTTAAGAACGTTATCGCCTCAGAAATGTAGATCCGTCATATGGCAATACCGACAGCCGACACCAGACACCCAGGTACGGTACCCGCGCGCCGCATCTTGCCACCGCTAGCAGGTGTATCTCTGTTTGGACCAAGTTACTGTGCATATAATCTCTCCTAGAGCTTCTGGGCACCTGGAAGGGCACGATGATCAGTCATCAGGGTACTAGTGACGTATGTAATCGGCGAGGAGACCAAGAAAGTGACACAGGACCTGGGAGGACGCGCGATTTGCGTGAGGTATTGCGAGACACCGCTGCGTAATCCCATCGCTTATGGCCTCCTGTTGAAAAAGCGCCCTGAAAAAGTCAGTGATGTGTATCGACTGTGGTTTTGAGGTCACGGGTTCACTTACGCACAAGAGTTTTAGTTCCAACATATTCAGAGGGAAAATCGCCCTTATAGCCACGGAGGTGTCACCTAACGGGTTCATCAACCTGAGAGAGAGAGAGAGAGAGAGAGAGAGAGAGAGATTGCTACTTCATCCTCCCTCCCCTTCTATTTTCTTTTTTTTTTTCTTCTTTTTTATACAAGTGTCGCGATTCTCATGATGCGAGAAGGGGGGGAGAAAGATGTATAATGAATGATGACGCAACAAGGTCGATGATATTTTCTCTGCCAGTCCTTCACTTTCCACGGTCGATACACACACCAGTCATTATTGCAGCCTTCACAAGGTGCCCGCTCATTTGTTCCCATGCTTGCTGTGGGGAAAGAAGAAAAAAATGAAGCAGTTCGATACGTGTCGCCCTGCGTGTGCGTCAGTCAATGGGAGGACACAGGGAGAGCGGGTTACGCCAGTCTCATTCATATACGCGTAGGTCCTCCATCCGGCTGTTCTCCCTCCCTTCTCGCCCTTCCCTCCTCTCTCTCTCTGAAGCGAACATACATACATACATACATACGCACACACGTGACTTGAGAGGGAGAGAGGAAGCACGCATCGCAACACAGCAGCATCCTTGTGACATTTGACGTGAGGATGAGCTCTCCACTGTCTCTTAACTGCCCAATTCTGGATAGAAGTTCATAAGGCTAAGTTGCTGTTTACCGCGTCGAGGGCTTCCCTTCTTCCCGCCTGCCCTTATGCCAACCGCCACCACACACTCCACTTTACACCTTCATGAGCGACAACTGCGACCAGTTTTACTTTTTCCATCATACGTAGGTCCAATACCAAGTAGAATTATCATTTATCGTGCTATATACAAATTGGTAACTTGTTTTACTTTTTATCTGGTACCTGCTTGCCAGTGCGCGTGAAGTAAATTTCACCATCCCGCATCGTGTCAGGAGAGAGTGCAGGGCCCCGGAGACAGCCGCTACGCAGTGTTAAAGCCAATTCACACATTTTTACTTAATTAGGCAGTTAACTATCGATTTCTGGTAGATTCTGACCTATATGGGGCACTGTTGTAAGATGCATTCCTTCCCAAAGGACATCTTCCGTGGCAGGCGAGAGTCAGGTCTTAAGATGGTGCGAGGCTGGTGCAAAGCCAGGGTGCGGGGTGGTTGGCAGTCACACTGAACAGCAAATCGACCCCTGCACTCGCCTTACCTAACCTCATGGACAGTCTTCATCTCGATTATTGTTCTGTGATTGTTCTCAGCTGCTATATCAAGTGTCATGAAATATTTATAATCGTAACATGTAATACAATTAAGCGTTTTCCTCCCAGATATTGATCCTTGTGAGTAATCGTTAGTTTTTGATGAAAGTATTCACAGGATATTGTTCATCAGTAAGGCAACAAGAGCGGCAGCCACGGCTGGGGTCCTGCCTGCCTGACGCTCGCGGCATCTTGACAGCCCACCAGCTTCCTTTATACCAGATTGACATTACGGTACCGTGTCTTTTTTTTTTTTTTTTCGGTTCTCACTCAAACAGGAAACGATGTAGCCATTACCGTATGCAACAGACACACCATAGTTTTTTTTTTTTTTTTTTTTTTTTTTACAAGGTGCCGGCATTCTTGAACTCAGTAATGAGATGCACGCGCTGCTTTAGTGTCGTAATGACAGCGATGGCTGTTGTGGATGACTTCATTATTTCATTCACCACAGTATCTTCGGCTTGTTAGTTGTATAACATTAATTTCTATGATATCCATTTTTTTTTTATTTTTACTTTTTTTTTAATTCTGTAATAGCAGAATTTCGAGGCAAGGATAAATTATATTTATTACCTGGCTACGTATGCATCTACATCTCTTAGGGAAAAAATGTTCGTATAATTTTAGTTTTTCCTGTCCTTCAGTCTCGATCCAGGAAAAAAAAAAAATCATCCCATTACTGCGCATTTTCCTGTCCTTCACCCTCAGCCCAGCCCATTGAGCAACGCTGACTGCTTGAGGCCCTCGTTGTGATTCAGGCACGAGCCCCTACAGTCTCCAAACGCTCATTCATGTACTTAATCAGTAAAGAAAAAAAAAAGTACATCAGAATAACGTTCTTCCAAATTGGCGGTTTTCTTGTGTTGTTAAAGTAGTCGTTTCAACCTTATCCATTCATTTTCCCTGGAGAGAGGTGGTGTCATTATATGACGCAATTATGAGTACTACCTGATGTGGAGCTCAACTATCCACCTTCCAGCCTTCGAAAAGCACAGAAAATCACAAGTCCTCAAGCTAACGCTGTAACGTTACAACATACAACATACTTGTGTCAGTTACTCACTAGGGAGTGGCTGACAGAGGTGTGAAAAGGAGAAGGAGGTCGGTGGGTTGGGGAGAGTGTGTTAGTGGGGCCTGTTTGTTTACCCTTGCAATTGTCACACGCTCACGATGCCCAAGTCAACAAGTCTTTCTCTGGAAGAAAGTGTATGATGATGAGAAAGTCTATGTGTGATCCGGGTCGTTCTTCTCTCGCGTTTATTTGTGTATTTATTTATTTTATACCACTTTCACGTATATTGCATATACTAGGGAGGGATAGGAGTGTTGAGATGTCCTTCATATACGAGTATATATATATATATATATATATATATATATATATATATATATATATATATATATATATATATATGAATTACCAGGTAATTCATTATACGGAACAAATATTTGGCATAGTTGTTGCAGTTGTTGTTATTGTTGTTCTCTAACTCAACAAAATACTGTTAAGAGAAAAGATAAATAAAATTACTGTGGGGGATTTTCCTTATATATATATATATATATATATATATATATATATATATATATATATATATATATATATATATATATATATATATATATATATATATGTAGATAGATAGACAGATACATACTAGCAGAATTACCCGACGTTCCCCGGGTAAAATGTGGTTCTCCATTGCACGGTTTATTATCTTAAGTTAGTCGTTTGTTCGGCAAAGCTATTAACCAAACAAAGGTTACTTTATAATGAACGTGAAATATACGTCCGTTTACTGCTGTACATGTTCTCTGTCGGTAGCCATTAAGAATGTTTCCCCTGAATTAACTCTTTAGGACATACAATTCATAGATTTCTTTTGGAACCTGTTGTCTCAGCATTTTTAAGAGCTGCAAAGTAAATATTTTCCCCTCTGGCTGGATTTGATGAAACAAAAATCCAGGCTAACAATGAATGTTTGGCGCCAACATCAAAAATGGGTTACGGTACACCTGGCGCCTCCATAGATTTGGCAGAATAATCTAACGGTTTTGGGTTGGAAGTAGTTAAGACATAGCCTATGTCACTCCCCGCTTCAAAGGGGACCCCCCCGTACCAAATTTCATCACAATCAGTTCAATGTTTTTTCCTTGAAAAGCTTACATACCCACACACAGACAGACAGACAGTGTGTTTTATTATATAAGATATTCATATTATTCATTTGTTTATTTTATTTATTTCTTAATTTTATTGTTTATTTATTTTTTTCATTTTTTTTTTCCTTTTGCAGCTGAATTAACGAGGACAAGATGGAGGACAAGGAAGCAAATAAAAACTTTTGTACATTATGTATGTATGTACTTTAGTACTACGGAGACCAAGGTTTGACCTGCTTGACGTAGCTGACCCGCGGCTTTATTCACCGAACGGGCCTGTGTGAAAAAGAAGAGAAGGGATGGTTGTTCTGAGACAATTAAAGGATGTGGCACACACACACACACACACACACACACACACACACTCTCTCTCTCTCTCTCTCTCTCTCTCTCTCTCTCTCTCTCTCTCTCTCTCTCTCTCTCTCTCTCTCTCTCTCTCTTACTTTTTTGACAAGTTGTGTTGCATTGAGTCTACCAACACAACTTGTCCCCCAAAAAATAATTAATTAATTAAAAAAGATATATATATATATATATACGAGCTCGTATATATATATATATATATATATATATAGAGAGAGAGAGAGAGAGAGAGAGAGAGAGAGAGAGAGAGAGAGAGAGAGAGAGAGAGAGAGAGAGAGAGAGAGAGAGAGAGAGAGAGAGAGATTTTTTTTTGACAAGCTGTGTTGCATTGAGTCTACCACTATTTCGTTGTTTCGTGTGACTCCGTAATCTATAGTCCACTCGCCTTCTGTAACACTTGGTATTCTGCTCTGCAACTTTCTCTTATCTGGTACTTCCGCGTTGTAGGTAAAGAATATTCTTTGATTTTAATATTAACCTAATTATTAGGTCAGACTTTACAAGATACGTGACTTGATCGTGATTCATATGGAATGACTACCCCTTCACTGATCATATATAGGTTTACCAACAGGAAGAGGGAATGTCTAAGAGGAAGATGTGTCTTGCCGAACCACTGGTAAAGCATTTCCCTTGCTTGGATTTGCTCAACTACACGCAAATATAGTTCGAGCTTTGCTATCATCCCAGTACCCGCATACTCTTTCGAAAAAAAACAGAGTGCTTCATGTTTATCTAAAGCACTTCAGAGAGAGGGAGAGAGAGAGAGATTTCGAAATGCATACTACTCTTTTAAAATTTAATCGCCGCGTTATTGAGACATGACTGCAACATTAATGTAAGATGCTATTTTTTTCACATTTTAGTAACTAGAAAATGCATGACACGCCTGTTCTTTTTTTTTTTTTTACATGCAAGTGTGAGTTATGGATATTTCCATGGGCACATGTATTATTCAAATGTATGAATTGGCGCACTCATCGTATTATCGCTAAAATTGTTGACCAGTCGTGTACAATTATTGTTAACATTAAAATTTTTCAAGCTCTTTTAACAGTAATACAAGCAAAACCGTTTATTTTTGTATCAGATTTCAGTGAAAAGGATAACTCTAGTAAAGAATCAGTTTTGCCTTCCTTTCAATTGAATCTGAAGATATAGTTTGGTCAACGTGACTGTGTTTTCAAAATGCTATAGGCTCCCCTAAACCATTCTCTATGATACGGAGGCTTTATTTGGATGCATTTCTTTGATACATCGCCAGATTCTAAACTAATGTATTCTGTCTTGTTCCTATGAGGATCCAGTAACAACTAGAGACTAAGGCAGTGGTACGCAGCAGCGCTACGACAATCAGAGGAAGAACCTTAGCTATATAAGTACGTTTGGTGAGTTACCACGTAACTTCTCCTATCACCCGCTCTTATGGCGCCCTATCGCAAGAGTCCTCCGGAACCCTTTGTTTAGCGCGTTTTTCGCCACGGGAGCCCGGGAGCACGTTGGCTGCCCTCGTCTGACTCTTCCCTATGGAGCGCTGTTCGAATCAAGTCGGAACCGCCCCTCTCCAGCAGTCACGCGCGGAGCACAAGTGGCTTGCTTACAGATAGATAGATTACAGACACATTTTTGGTGCTAGTTCTGTTGCGTGCGTTGCTGGGCCAGGGGACGCGAGGCAAGACACCGTCATATTTACCGCTTCAATCTTCATTTCAAAGAATTTTGCAGAGGGATTTATTCTTTGCCTTCTTACTTTCATTATCTTTATCTTTATTTCATAGCAGACTACACGCCCTCCGATTTACGCATTGCGATATCATGGTAAGTAACACGGCCTATGTGTGCACTCAGAGACTGGAAAGATGCTGCTATTGTATTTTGTGTCGTCAAAAACGATTAAGCGATGGAACGGTAAACTTCTTTTGTTATCTTATTCCTACAGTGAAACATGACATGGTTTGTCTTGGCTTTTAAGGGAACCTTTGGGGAAATCTCAGCCTGCTACGTAAGTGGATCGGTTAATGCATGAGCAAACTGTAATGAGAACATACGAGTATATAATATTAAAGTAAACTTCAAACATGTTCCACTACCTCAGTAAGGGGGTTGTAAAAGTTATTTACAAAATCAATATCCTGAAACATTTATAGCATATACACTAAAATTAATAGTTCTTTGCTTATAGAGTTAAATGTGAAGACACGCACCGAATTACCAGTCATGAAGCTAATATGTTGTTACGTCCGTGACAGATGAAAGCGAGGCAGCTAGCTTTCTTGACTATTTGGTGAACCAAGTGCTCACGGCCTGGGGAGTCGTAATTTATGATTATCATTTGACATTAAAAATTAAGGTTGTACTTGCTTCGGCGGTACTTATACTAAAAACTGGAACATGTTTTCCATCCGGTATTTTGATCAGTACAGATTAAAGGGCATGCCATGCAGCTTTCCATTTTTATACGCAAGTGCCTATGTATGATAACGAGCTATATAGTTTATCGATGCCAAAGTTAGCTTAGGCTCTGTCCATGTTGATGGAATAATGAAATGTGGTTGTTGTACTTTTCAATACGTATAGTTTATTACACTTAAGAAATAGCATTTCGAGCTGCAATAAGCTGCATGTTGCATCTCATCCACATTGCTACTATTATAATAACATATAATGTATCAAGATATATTATTTTGACATTTTGATATGTTGGCATCCCTGCAAGGAAAGATAGTGCAACAGTTGGCAGACGTGGGGCAGCAAAGCAGTGAGGGTGTTGGTGCCAAGCTGGGAGGGTGTCTGTAGCAGATGGCCGAAACAGGTGTCAAACATGGCCCGCGCTATTGAAAATATTCAGGAGGTGAAGTACGTGTACGACTTACCCTACACCGTCAGGAAGCAGCTGTGCTCCATCCTGGACGTGAACGATGCTTGGGAGGAGCTGGGTAGGTGGGGCAACAGTGGGCTGCCTTGTGTGTGTGTGCACTTGATGGGAGAGGGGGAGAGGGGCGCTGCGCCACTCCCTGGGCTGTGACACTGGGCATATGATGTGTAATAGTGGCAATGATGATACTCCTAGGTGTGTGCGGAGGTTGTGTCCCATGTGGTGTGTGGTTAGAACGAGGCCAGGAAAAAATAATAATAGTAACTATTAACGCTGGGCCGTAATCGGCTTTGAAAATGTAATGGTGAATTTTGTTTGTAAGGTGAGTAATACCACTTCATAATTACAAATTTTAACCACACAGTATAGTACAGTACAGGCCAGCAAATTACAGCTGTATGAAATTTCACCGTAAACAGGGTTCATACAGTCCCATTGCAGTTTGCTTACATCAGGTACCAACGTGAGTAATGAGCGAGGAAAGGGATATTCCTGACCCAGTTTCCTCTTGGTAGCATTGTGTTGTTGTTGTTGTTTTTTTTTAACTTTCCTCACTACTTACCTCAGTGTGTAATGTAGTGTCTTTTTGGCTTTATTATGGGCAAGAATAAGACATTGTCTTTTCACAATATTACAAGTTATCATTTTGTTTATAATCAGAGAGACACGCAACAAGGAAAATTATTAAAGTAATGGGTACTAGTGAGTAGTCTGGAAATGGGCTGGGGGGAAATATTTTTGTGGTGTCAGAGGTGTGGACATGCCACATACCAAGATTAGCCCAGGGAAAGCCAGAAAAAATATAGTTTGTTGCCAACAAGAGACAGAATCAAAATTTTCATTTGTCAGCAAGGCAGGTAGAGTGGGCACCACTAACTGAAAAATTAGTGTCACTAATCAGTAATTTGCTAACTGTAACGTTAGCTTTGCTAATGCTAAACTGGTGAAATTAGTAGAAGCTAACATGATCTAACTTATTTATATTATGAATTTACCCTTGGTATGACATTTGGCCTTTAAACCCTTAAAACATATCCAGAGCTGAAATTTTATTATCTTGTAGTTCAAATATATGTAGATTTCTCAAAAAAGTTATTCTATGCCAAGATAAAATAATGACTAAAGTAAACACAACAGTAGTAAATAAATAATTCAACAAATAAAATTGAATATGCTATATGCTTTATTTTTGCTTTATGCAATGTTAGTGAAAATCTGTATGCATTGTATTATTGGACTTTAAGTTACAAGATGCAGAATTATATGTAATGGAAGCTGTTTGGTCTGCTGATAATTTCTTTTGTTAGCAAAAGCACCATTCAGCTAACGGAAAAAGTTAGCTCTATTAATTACTGGTTAGTGAATTAGTGGAGCTATGCTCACCTCTGGGTAAAGGAACATGTGTATCTAGGCTTTCATGACAAAAGAAAATTCTGTTCTTGCTTTTTTTTTTTTTTTTTTTTTTTTTTTTTGTGTGTGTGTGTGTGTGTGTGTGTGTGTGTAAAATTGCAAGTAAGTTTTTTATGGAATTCTGAAAAAAAAAAAGAATGGAGGAAAGGAGTGAAAATTATAATTTATCAGCAAAAAATTAGTTGCACCCATACTGCATTTGCAGTGGTTAATGAAACAAAAAAAAAAAAAAGGGGGGGTTACCTTAAACTAGCAGAAAGTCATTAAGAGCAATTCTATGCATAAACTCTACATAATAAAGGATTCCAAGGAACTGAAAACAGTGTAAATATTATCCAATGAAGCATCATTCATTAGCTATATTTATGACCTTTATGTGTGCTTCACATGAAAAATCTTTATTTTGAAAATTAAAAAAATATGAATTTTTTTTTTATTATACATAGGGCTTTATTTTAATTAATTAACTATTTGATTTTTTTAAAGTTTTATTGATTACTTTATTGAGTACTGTACATGTAAATAGCCAAGGTCACAAAAATAAAAAAAAAATAACCTGCTTCATTGGTACCCATAGTACAAAGGTAGGTAACTTGGGTGATGTAACATCCTTAAGCAATTGTTAGGAACATTAATTACATTTTCCTTTTAATCACTAGCAAAATACTGCCATCATACAGAGGATGAGAGGGATTCTGCATCACTTTTGCCAAAATAATGTTCTCTTACTGCACTTCTCCCATGGAATGACATCAGTGCTGGAAGAAGTAACCTTGAGCTCACCATGGTGCATAAATTGAGAACATGTGACATTGGTTACTAATAAGATAGGAATGATGAAGAGATAAAGAAAAAGACTACATGTGCTTAAGATATGTTAGTAGAGGCTAAGAAGTACTTGAACAAGCAAAAAGAGGGAATGTTTGAATAATGGGATGTGGAGGCTCTTCTGCTATGGCCATCCTCCCTGGTTGATGGTCCTAGAGTAAGCAAGGTGTCAGAGATGAAGATACAAATTCGGTGTAATATGGTACAGTATATGTGGTTACTAAATAATTACAGAGGCAAAGAATAAAAACACTCATAAAAACTTTATTATGTATTACATCCCTATGTTATATAGTCACATATTCATATTATGTATTACATCCCTATGTTATATAGTCACATATTCATGTTGGTGGAATTTCAAATTTATGAGAATATTTATAAAAAAAGTCACATTCACATATTAAAATTAATTATGATCAGATGATTTAGATAATTTTACTGAAAACAACTCTGGTACTTAAAAAGAGTGAAAAAATAGTGTGGTGCATAGGGGTAGAAGGGATAATAAAACTAAGTAAGGAAAGTGAGTTTTCATAAGAGGTGAGACACCAGTAATACAGAAAGAGATAAGCTACCTGTGTATTACCAAGAGCTCACACTCTCATCATAATAGTTCTTTAAGAAAAATAAATGCTATAAGAAGTTTCCAATGAAAATACAACATAGTCAGCCCAAGTAAGATTATCTCAGAAATTGGATTACACATAGCATGATTAAGTAGTAAACTGTACTGGAAGCAATCTTTCATTACAGGAGGTACCCATTTACACCTCAGTTATTTTGAGCTGCAAGAGATCCGTCGAGCTGAGCGGAGTAATGAATCTCCCACCAACCGCCTGCTGCAGGTATGGGGACAACAGAATCACACAGTCAAGGAGCTTTTGCTCAACCTGTGGAAGATGCAACACTTTCAAGCCATGAGAGCACTCAAGTCTTGTGGTGAGTATTGTCTCTAGCATTCGTATTTTGTATTTAAATGTTGATAAATTATTAAATCTGATAATGACATTAATACATGTTGTGTAGTTTGTATGAATGTTTTATGTATAATTCACTGGAAAGTACACAAACAAGTTTTAAGATTAGTGAAATAATGTATCATTGTTAATGATTGGTGAGGCCATTTAAACATTTTATAGTATCTCTGGGGAAATGAATGACAAAATATTTCAGAATTGCATACAATCATGCACTTAATCCTTTGACCAGGACTGTGTGTTTATTTATTGATCCATCTGTTTTTTTTTTTACTTTAATAGTATTCATATACTTTAATTGACTACTTTTACTATACACAGTTGTTTGTTTGTGTGTGTTGTTGTTGCCTTTAGTTATTCCTTTTTTTTTTTTTTTTTTTTTGGGGGGGGGATTTGTACAAGTAGATTATCACCTCTTCAATGTGGAACCTTATCCCCTATTCAGTGTGAGGAAAAGGATTATGATGATGATATACCTCAGCTTTTTAAAAGAAAATACCAGCATCACTCACATAGCCATTACAGTTCCAGAGAAGTACCACACACTGTTCAGGGATGCTGATGACCACCTCACTGGTTTGCTTATGGACAGCAAAGAGAAGAAAGGAGTGGTAACTACAGAGCCAGAACAAGTAGCAATGACCTTGGGTCAACACACAGCATCCACAGCCCACGACACCTCTGTCAGACCCAGCATTACACCAGCAGCCTCAGCTGTGCCAGTACTCTACTCTCATGAGGCTGAACAAAAATCTTCATCATCCCTAAATCAAAATACATCTGATTATGTGCATTCTGTAAGCCTGTTGTTCTATTTCTGTTTTATACACACACACACACACATATATATATATATATATATATATATATATATATATATATATATATATATATATATATATATATATATATATATATATATATACACACACACACAACCAGTCATGGAAGATGTGACCTGTAAACAAACATAACAAAAAATGGGGGTATGGTTAGAAAATGTACTAAAAACTAAATCCTGTACTCACAAATTAAAATTTTGTCATTTCACCCATGCTCTTGATCACTTGTTAGAGTCTTTTAGGCATGGATCTAGCCAAGTTTGCTAAACAGTCCTTATCTAGGTCTTGCCAAAGCTTCATTATGCTTTCCTTCAGTGCAGTGGTGGATGTGGTCATTCGTCAAGTCTTGGGAGTTTCCAGGCTAATACAATATGGGAACATTAGCACTCATTAAGTACTCAGGTACCAATTTAGCTTTATGACAGGGGGCATCATTGTGCATAGATGTGGCTCCCTCATGTTTCTCAAAAATTGGTAATGTGCTCTTTTAATACCTCAAGATAATTACTGGCATGCATGGTTATGTTTTTTGGCAGGAAGTACAACCCCCCCCTGCACCCTCAGGACCACTAAACACATCCCCAGGTCATAACATAATCAGGGTGTTTCATGCTTCTCATTGTGAACTGTAAGGCAAACTTGTTGGACCACACTGGCTTCCTGACACGTGCACCTTTCACTCTTATGATACGAAAGGAACTTTCATCGCTAAACAACACCTTCATCCAGTCATTTTCTTCTCAGTGTTCATATTTCTTGGCAAACTACTTGTTTTTTCTTCATCTTGGATGATAGAAGTGGTTTTACTGCTGCCTGACAAAAAGGAAGACCCAGGTCCTTCTACAGCCTTTGTCACACAGTTTGCTGGCTCATGTATTTTAGCAGCTGAGAGTGCCTTTGGATTAATTATGGGGTCAAAATGAAGGGATTTTTTATCACTTCCCTCTTCAGCAGCAAATCAGTCCTCACACTTGTCTTAGAAGGTCCCAGACAGGGTTTTGGGGGTGGTACGATACCTGGTGGGAGCTCACAAGAGGCCACCAAGACACACAGGACAGTAGGTTTGTGGTGGCTAGTTCGCCTGCTAATTTCTTTAATTGGTGTATTTTCCTCTCTTAGGGTGAGTATCATAGCCCTTTCTTCTTTGCTTGTGGTTATCACACTGGTATCAAGTGCTCAGTAAAGGTATTGAGCAGGAATAACAGCTGGACACAAAATTAACAAGCCCATTGAAAAGAATGAATGCAAAAATCCTGCATCTGTGGGAATGAATTAAAAAATCCTGCTTCCACAGACTGAGGCAGGGGAGGGGTGTGGGAGGGGAAGGAACAGGTGGCTCAGGTTCCACGAGTTACAAGAAATTGATACAGATGATTTCTGGGGTTCTTTGCCCATGAGAGTTACGACCACCATACACCCTGATGTTTATGGTCAGGTTGCGTCTTTCATGATCGTGACTATATATATATATATATATATATATATATATATATATATATATATATATATATATATATATATATATATATATATATATTGTGATGCAAATATTTGTGAGCTAAGAAAAATTGTAATTTTTTTCCATTTAAATATTGTGAACAATAGTTTTTGACTTGTTGGAATAATGTATGCTTTTCAACTAATTATGATTCATCATTGTAGCACCAGAACTATAACATGGAGGGAGCCTGTGCCTTGGATCCCTCTCACTACCACAATCTTCAGACCATTGATGAGAAGCCTTCTAACCTCAACCACTGCTGTTCATCTAAAGTCCCAGTGTCCCTCTTGAATCCAACACATCACCACATTCCCTCAAATTATGCATCTACCAACCATCAGCCACCAGCTCAGAATACTACAGCCCTACTACATAATGCAGGAGGTGCTGTATCTAAGAAAACTGTTGGTTGTGTATCAACTGCAACCAAACCTGAGAAAATCATCACCCCTCATTCAGTAGTATCCGGTCCTAAGGAATCCTCCCGTCTGCCATCTGCAGCCGATCCTAACAAAGCTGTCTATCGTCTTCCATCTGCAGCCAACCCAAACAAAGCTATCTATCGTCTTCCAACTGCAGCCAACCCGAACAAACCTGTTTGTCTTCCAACTGCAGCCATCCCTAACAAAGAAATCTGTCGTCTTCCAACTGCAGCCAACCCAAACAAACCTGTTTATCTTCCAACTGCAGCCAGCCCTAACAAAGAAATCTATCATCTTCCAACTGCAGCCAACCCAAACAAAGCTATCTATCGTCTTCCAACTGCAGCCAACCCAAACAAACCTGTTTGTCTTCCAACTGCAACCAACCCTAACAAAGAAATCTATCATATTCCAACTGCAGCCAGCCCTAACAAAGAAATCTGTCGTCTTCCAACTGCAGCCAACCCAAACAAACCTGTTCATCTTCCATCTGCAACCAGCCATGAAAAAGCTCCTAATTTTCTTCTAAATGGTGCAGTTGAGAGAAAAATCAACAACAATGAAGGTCATGGGTAAGGTTTACTTTCATGAGTTTTTAATAGTTTGTACTAAGGACTGCAAGAAGATGGAAAATCTGCAAAGATTCTTTTTCAGGATTGTCAGCAAGTATATATATTGAAAGTAAAAATATGTATGGACAGGATCTCTGCCATGGCTATTCATAAAAGGAAGATTCCCAATATGGGAGCAAGGCATCAGAGATGTAAGTCATGAATAGTGACCTTTCCTTGCTGTTATATCAACCAGAAAACTGTATTAGCTGAAGGTTATGTGGGGAAAGTTAATGTAAATATTTACTTTAGCATTATACTTATTGATGCACTCTGTTGATGACCATTTTCTGTATTCCAGAACCTCCCAAGAAGTGTCCTGTGAGGACAACAACCATGAAGAACTGAAGAGCAAGTCCATTAAGATTCCATATGACCCTGACCAAGACTACTTAAATAAGGTAAAGGCCTGAGATGCCTAGTAAGAATGATAGATTAAGCTACCATAATTATGGTTATTTACTTACATCACCATAATTATGAACACCATTTTCATAGTCGTGTACATATATTGTTGTTAGTACTTTAGATCATACACTGTTTCATCTCAGTCTTCCTGTTCCTAGTGAATTAGTTCAGTTATTTACATTATACACTATTTTCTCACAATCTTGCTGTTCCTGATGAATTACAGTTCAGTTATTTGCATCGCCTGTTGCAATGTAAATAATGTAATAATGTAATGCAATGACAAAAAGTCTACTCAACTGAATAAAGTTTTAGTAATATGACCTTAATTAATGAAAATAATAGAACTACTTGAATAGCAGGTCAAAAAACACAGGGCCCATACATCACTTGTAGTAAAACTATACTCATTTTAATGACTTTGGTACCAAGGAAGCAAGGAAGATGAAATTGTTATTAGGTATTAGGTATCTTCAGTTACCCACAAGCCCTTTGAAACCCATCAGTTTCCAATGCATTCCCTCCACTCAGGTATCCTGGGAACCTTGGAAGTTCCTTGTGCTAAAATCTTTGAGGTGTTGGCTTTATCTGGAAAATGGGCAGGTACTGGGATAGGGTGAAAGACACTCAGCCATTTGTGGGTAGTGATGCGAACATCTTAAGTGAAACATACTGATTTGCATGTATTATTTTCAGTCATATTTGAAGCATACAGGATTATTTACATGCAAGTCATTAATGAAAACTTCTAAAAAGCATGTAGCATGAGTTGTTTTAGATGGAATGAGCATCAGCATTTGCATGTAGTGAGCATGGAACAGTCAGTCCTTCCATTGCTATGTGGCATTTTGGCAGGTCAGGTGTCTGAGTGACCTTGGTTTGGGCCACTACTTTAAGTATATAATTGTTTTTGGTAAAATGCCATAATGAAGTGTGAGATCATGACAAATACAACAATTGCTGGCTAAAATGCTCTGTAGAATGGCTTGTATTTGCACAGATAATGAAATAGGACAGGTCTTAGAAAGTGATACACAGGATTGATTGTGGCCTTAACAATGTGGATTCACTGAGGCTCTTGCCTCAGTGAGTGACCTGAGACCTGGATGCTGCCTACAATAAGTTTCTCATTGCTCTAGAATTACTAATACAAAAAAGTATCTCTTCAAATTATCATGGTTGTATCCTGTTAAAATAGACCAGGATAATAATTAGAAATATCTAAGTGATGGAATGTACCCAAAACATATACTTGGGTAAAAATGAGACATTCTTTGAAATTTCATTTCATTATTGCTATACCATCTACACATATACATCTACTCGATTTTGTGAATTATCAGACATCATTTTGATCCAACTTGCCCTAAACAGGTTAGGATATACCTATTACTGTCTGTCTCACCTTTATATATAACAACCATTAAACAGAAATAATAAAAATGCTTGCATATGTCTACCTGTCACAAAGAAGTAAAAAAATTAGTCCTATGTAATTACTTTTATTTAACTGATAACTGTCACAAAGTCCTACACATTAAAGTGGCATATACATATACATTGTCTTTTATCCAGAATTCTAAAAATCGGAATACTCTGAAATTCAGAAGTCAGTCCTGGCAATAAAGTGTTTTTTTATACCATATAGTTTATTGGTCTGCATATTTTCCTTTTAGTTTTTTAACACTTGCACTGCTGCTGCTACTGCACTTTTTTTTCATTCACATATTTATTTGCCACTTTGTGGTGCTTCGCTGCCTATACCATGCCGCAGTCAGTCCCACGATAGTTGCTAAGTCCACGTTTTACCTGCCCAATTGGGCTGTTTATGGTGAGAGTTGGCAGGCAAAAATGATAGTTTTTGGGCTGTTTTTTTGCATACAAAGTTGTGGCATATTAGGGCAATTAGCTTTGAATTTTTAAAATATTTGGTACATTAGCACCCAATAGTGATAATACTCAAAAAAGATTGTCACACATGTTAGGCTGTATGTGCGTATGCATGAGAGGCTGGGCTTGGTTGATGTGTATACGTGTTATGACTATCTACTGTCCTTTTTAAATTATTTAGTAAATATGTGTCAGTGTTATTATATTCTGTTGTTTTATATTCTTTTATTTGTGGTACACAGGAATAAGTGCTGGTATAGTTGCTGTTGAAAAGGCTATGCCTCTCCAGTGTTTCTCAGAGAATAACAGCACATGTTCTCATGTGCAAGACAATGTTTGTAAGGATTAAAGTATGCATGAGATTTGTGGTAACTTCTAAATCATAATACAGAGAGCTTATGATGAAGAAAGTATAAATAACAAATATTACGTATGCTTACGCAAATTACTAAGGGGGAAATAAGTAAGGTAGTTGTAAATACCATGTACAGAGGAAGATATGTTCCAAAATTTGGAAGATTCTGGAATTTTGAAAGTGTCTGGTCCCAATGGTTCCAGATAAAAGACCATGTGCATACTCTTAAGCATCATGGGCTAAAGGCTGCTGCTGTCTCTGTGAGGGATGCCTCATGAATTAACTGTGCAACAGTTTTCTCTTTGTCAGTAGGACACCCTGACTTTCAGCCTGTTCTTCAGTGATCAAGAGGGTGGAGCTCCAAAGGGCTTGGAATCTAGATGCCTCAAAAAACTGAAAAAGATACCTATTTAGTCTCTTTTTATGGGAAGTTATTATATTTCATGTGAAATGCTGATTGTTTTCCTATCATCAGTCTTCAGATAAGTGGAATGTATTGTGTGTTTTTTCCTTAATTTTCACAGATTTTATTGTTGCTTATCTGTTTGTTATTTCATTTGATTGAATTCATTGTTTATTTCTTCATTATTTTCTTAGTCTTAAGATTGAAATGTATTGTGTGCATTTTCTTCATTTATCACTAATTTCATAATGCTTTTCTGTCTGTAATGTGTTAGCCATTATGAACTTACAAATAAGAGCTTTTTCCAAGCTGATAGAAATTGGATGTAGATTTCATAAGACCAGTAAAACTTGCATAATATATGTTTGATCACAGTAGTGTATATTAGTTTTAGTTTATTCAGTACTTCCTCTTATTGAAAAAAAAACATGCCCTGAACAGGTAAAAATGTTATGTCTGTTTAATGATGCCAATATTTCAATGGCTTCTTACCATGTGGATGGAAATTGTAATAAGAGAGATGAAAGCAATGGTTGGTGGTGAAGTGAGAATATTTATAATTAGTAAGAAAAGGTGTTCAAGTGCAGAAAATGAGTGATGTACAAAACCTGGTAAATATGTTTGATAACTTGTCCAAAAGGCAAGATTTGAAGGTGAATAAACAAGAATGGGGTGATGGTGTTTGAAGAGAGGAAAGTGAAGTGCTTTATTTTGATTGCTTGGTCATGTAAGGTAACAGTCAAATATATTAAGGTATTGTTATATGAGGAACTGATGATATGAGATGTGTAAATTAGGGACTTTGTTCTTTGTATGGGTGCAAAAATCCGATGATATGAGCTTCAGTCTAAGGCGAGTAAAATTACAGTTTAAAATGCTTGCCTTCCTGCACCCTCCTACTAACACATCTGGGCTGTATGGTGATGTACAGTGATCCAGATGTACAGAGACGAATTTGTGAGTGCTGGAAGACAACCCCTACCTACCATTCTTTTCCCCTGCCAGTCCTCTTTTAAGATGAACTCAGTGTCTCTCAGACTCCCACCCTTATGGCCTTACTGCTTGTTATTATACTCATAATCTATTATCATTTTGCTTCCAAGTATATTTACAATACAGTACAAGTACAGTGTACAGTGCTTTATGTGACTGATTGCTTCTTGGATGTGTTACAGTGTTTTAGTGTTACTCCTGGCATGTTCTTTCATTCAATGTCTTTGGTGTGGTGGTGTGTGTGACCATGTGGTGTATAGATTGTGCCTTTTGCCTCTTAAGCAGCCAGTGAGTTCCATTGTGAGTCCTAGCAGTGAGTAAGCTAGAGTACCAATAATACTCACAAAAAAGGTAGAAATTGTTAAAAGGCACAAGAGAAGTGAGCACATGACCATCCCTGATGCAATAGTTATGTATTGATAAGTGATATGCATATTTTATATGTTTAGTTAATATGAAATCATGTTCTTTGTATACTGTTCTCTTTCAGGTTGCTGCATCGACAGTTCTATAACATTGATGCATTTGTTGCATTTGGTATCATACATTTTAGCTTGAAAAGTTACCTTTGACAAGGTTCACAAGCTAACTCCTTTTTTCCCATCAGTTATATGTTTCATTATGAGAATTTTCTATATGAGCAATTCAAATGAACCTAAATGCTTGTATCATCAGATCTTGTATGCCAAAATAATGTGAAATGAGGCTGAATGTAGGGAAAAAATTAAGGGGGATACTACATGCATTGGATCTTTGACTGAACTATGAGATCTGTTTAGATACACTTGGCTAGTGAATTCCTTGATCTGTTTCCTGGATTTCTGGTTTGCTGGAGTTCTTGACAGTTTCCCCATTCCCAGATAAAATCCCGGAGAAGTCTAGCATGATGCATGTTAATATCAAAGAGAGAGAGAGAGAGAGAGAGAGAGAGAGAGAGAGAGAGAGAGAGAGAGAGAGAGAGAGAGAGAGAGAATAATTAAACTCGGATGACTGCTATTATCTCCCCTGCCTCCACATTTTTTCTCTCTCTCTCTCTCTCTCTCTCTCTCTCTCTCTCTCTCTCTCTCTCTCTCTCTCTCTCTCTCTCTCTCTCTCTCTCTCTCTAGAATGGCAAAATTAACAATTATAGAGGCTGTGGTGAATTTTACACACACACACACACACACACACACACACACACACACACACACACACACACACACACACACACAGGAAAAAAGTAAAAAGAGACCTTCATGGAATTACAAAATGGGAGAAGTAATAATGAAAAGTAGTGAAGAAAAAGATTTGGGAGTAATCCAGGATACATTATCACCTGAAAGGCACATAAATGGAATATTCGGCTCTACATACAGCTTGTTAACAAACATTAGGGTGGTGTTTAACTATTTAGATAAAGAAATGATGAGAATTATAACAAGCATGATATGACTAAAATTGGAATAAGCAACAGTAGTTTGGGCTCCACATAAAAAAAGATATACGGAAAGTGGAAGGAATACAGAGAATGGTGACAAAGATGGTACCAGAATTGAAAGACTTAAGCTATGAAGAAAGACTTGAAGAGATGGGATTATCAACATTATAAGAGAGAAGAGAAAGAGGAGACCTGATAACAGTGTACAAATTAGTAAACAATATAAAAAGAATACAGAAATGACTTGGTACTACAGATGGAGGAGGGAGAGACGGATTAAGAAGCATGGGAAGAAAATAAAGAAGAGTGGATGTTCGAGCGACATCAAGAAATACAGCTTCCCATATCGAACTATTGAAATCAGGAATAATTTGAAGGAAGAGGTGGTTGTGGCAAACAGTGTACACATGCTTAAAGAGAAACTGGATAAATATGGTTATGGAGACAGGACTAAATGAGCTTTGGCTCATGCCCTGTACAATACAACTAGGTAAATACACACACACACAGGTTGGTGGAGTAATGATGTTGACAAGGAAAGAGCTACAAGTGAAAGAAGTATTTTTGGAGAAAGAAATAAGGAAATGATTGAAGTGAAGATAAAAACAGGCAGGAAATGGTTTAAGGACCTTTATTGTGGTATATGTCCTACCTAAGACAGGCTCATGGGATTTAGATGAAGATAATACTCTGTTGGAAGACACAAGAAGTTGTTTGGACAGAATAATGATTAAGAATGACAGGGTAGTACTGCTAGGAGATTTTAACTACAAAGAAGTTTGTTGGGAAGATTTGACAACCATGGGAAGGGTCACATCATGGGAATACAGACTCTTGACATTGGCAATGAAAACATCCAGTGGGTTAGAGAAAATACAAGATTCAGAGAAAATGAAGAACCATCAAGACTAGACTTAGTACTCGTATTTACAAAAGAACCAGAAATTGTTGATAATATAGAATACAAATGTCCAATAGGTAAAAGTGACCATGTGGTAATAGAACTAACCTTAAAAAAAAATTTAAAGAAGAATTAAGAAGAAACCATAGGATTGAAAGATTCAATTATAAGAAAGGAAAATTTGATCAGCTTAAGAAATACTTTGAAGAAACTGACTGGACTAAGTTTAAGGAAGTAAAGGGAGTGGAAATGAAATGGAATTTGTCAAAATATATAATGGAGGAGTGCAAAGATATATTCCAAAAGTAAGAGGAAGAGAAGTTGGACATAAGGACTGATTTAATAGGAGATGTGAAATATCAAAAAAAATAAAGAGATACTGCTTGGAAAAAATGGAAGAGAGAAAGAAGACAAAACTTGTGGGCAGAATATAAGCCAGAGAAACTAAAATGTTAAGATACAAAGAGAAGAACATAGAAAATATGAGTAAGATATAATAGATAAATGCAAAGACCAACCAAAACTGTTCTACAGATATCATCAATAAAGTATAACAAAAGGAAATAATTGAAAAATTTGAGGTGGATGGCAAAAAATATGAAGAGGTTGAGTATATGGTGGTGATGAGAGATGCCTTTCAGTCAGTCTTCATCAAAGAAAGTGAGTTTATAATACAAGAAAGTGAAGGAGCAGCAGTTAACTCTCTTGAAGAAATTAATGTAACTATCAATGAAATACAGGAAATGATGCAGAAGTTAGAAGTAGATAAAGCACAGGGACCAGATGGTATATCAAACTGGGTTTTAAAGGAATACAATAGTCAGCTGGCAGACAAAATAAATCATATTGTAGAGCATTCATTACATGAGAGCAAGGTACCAACTGACTGGAAAAAAGGCTGGTATTGTACCAATATTTAAAGGAGGGTGTAAAAAAGACCCTCAGAATTATAGACCAATATCATTAATATCAGAAGTGGCAAAAATATGTGAATGAATTGTGAAAGATAGATGGATGAAATTTTTGGAAGAAAATGGCATGATAACTGATAGACAATTAGGATTTCGTAGAGGGAGATCATGTACAACTAATTTGATTTGTTTTACTCAAGAATAGTTGACATAGTACAAAAGCAAGATGGGTGGGTAGACAGTATCTACCTGGATTTGAAAAAGGCTTTGACAGGATGCCACATACGAGACTCCTGTGGAAGATAAAGAACATTGGTGGAGTGAGAGGGGGACTTTTGAAGTGGATGAAAGACTTCCTAAACAATAGAGAAATGAGAACAGTTATTAGAGATTAAAAGCCCTTCTGACATCATCCTAATATATAAAGGAGGAAATATTGAGGATACCAACAACTACAGAGCATTATCCCTGACAAGTGTTGTACCCAAAGTTTGTGAATGGATAAGTGAAGATAGATGGACAAAACATCTGGAGGAGAACAGTGCACTGACTGGAAAACAGTTTGGGTTTTGGTAAGATAGGTCTTGCATAACAAGACAGTTTGGGTTTTGGCAAGGTAGGTCATGCACAACAAATCTGATATGCTTCTACTCAATAGTAATTGATATTATTCAAGCAAGGTACGATTGGGGTGACTGTATATATCTGGATTTGAAAAAAGCTTTTGATAAAGTGTCATATAAGAGGCTACTAAGAAAAACAGAAAACATTGGAGGAATGCAAGAAAGCCTGCTGAGATGTATGAAAGACTTTCTACAAGACAGGGAGATGAGTGATTAAGGAAAGTTATCAGTGGTGTGCCACAGGAGTTGGTGTTGGCCCCAATCATGTTTGCAGTATATATCAGTGATATGGATGAAGAAGTAAATACCTCTTTGAGCTTGTTTGTGGATGATGCTGAATTGTTGAGAAAAGTGAGAAGGAAGATTGTGCAATGTTGCAACTGGACCTAGACAATATGGGAATGGAGTCTTTTAGATAGGAAATAGAATTTAACATCAAGAAATGTAGTGAGGTGGCATTTGGAAAGAGTAAACTGTTTCAGGAAATTATAAATTGGGAAGTGTGACAGTACAGAAAACATCATCAGAAAAAGACCTGGGAATAATTATATATCAAAATCTGTCACTAGACAACCAAATACATAAAATCATAGGAGGAACATATAACCTGCTGAAAAACATAAAAGTGGTATTCACCCATATGAGTGAAGAAATGTTAAGAGAGTTCAGTGACAATGATATGGCCAAAATTGAAATATACAACAAAAGTGGGGTCACCAAGCACAAGAAAACTTGAGAGAATCCAATAGCAGTAACAAAACTGGCACCAAATCTGATAGAAATGTAATATGAGTAGAGGCTATCAAAATTAAACTTGGTAACACTAGAACAAGAAGAAAGAAAGGTGACCTGATTGTGATTTATACAGATATGGAATTGCTCAACAGAGAAGACATAATAGTGTGTGATATGAGACACAAGACATGGAAAGAAGGTAAAAAAGGACAACTATAGAAGAGATGTAAAAAAGTTTTCCACATAGTGTAAGAGAAATGTAGAATGAATTGAAATAGGAAGTGGTTCACATGAAGATGATAAGTGACTTCATGGTCAAATTAGATAATGATAAATATAGAAACAAGACAGGATGAGCATCATAGCTCCCTTCCAGTATGTTACAACTAGGTAAATACAACCTGGCAAATACACACACACACACACACACACACACAGCAGAGAGAGAGAGAGAGAGAGAAAGAGAGAGAGAGAGAGAGAGAGAGAGAGAGAGAGAGAGAGAGAGACCATGGTTTCTCTCTCTCTCTCTCTCTCTCTCTCTCTCTCTCTCTCTCTCTCTCTCTCTCTCTCTCTCTCTCTCTCTCTCTCTCTCAGGGATAGTAAACAGAGAGAGAAAAAAACATTATTTGTATCAAATAGTTTTTGATGTGTTATATCATATTGAGCAATAGAGAGCTAAAAGCCCTGGATAGCTAGCTAAAAGTTAGTTTAGAAATTGAGTAAAGCTGGCCTGTTACTCTCCACAAAATGTCTTATAATTCAAATTAGTTCTTTTCAGTCGCATCTTCATCTTGAGGAACTGCCAAAAATCACAATGATCCATGTTGAGGGGATGGGAGAGGCAAGCTAATCATAGGAGTGTTGTTTTTAGTGCCCCCTCCAAAAAAAAAAATAAAATCTTTATTCTCAGTGAAATATTACTGTTCAAGCCAATCTGTCATTTTGAGGAAAATTAATATCTGGTGAGCAATGAGTGTAGTTACTTTCTCAAAAGTGGACTGCAGGTGATTGACATTGCTGAAATGAAAAAAAATGTTCTTGCATACATATGGAAGTACTGTACACCTCCTTACCAGAGGAGGCCCATGCCTCACTCAATTCCTCTGGAAAGTAAGGTTTAATGCTTTTTAATTAACTTCATTAAGGATGACATACTTGAAAGTAAATGAGACTGTGATGGAACATTTGTACCAGATATTATATGTGCAAGTGAGACTTGGAAATGGAATGGTAAATAAAGGTCAAGAATCTGATTAGTTGAACTGAGTTTCTTGAAAAAAATGCCTGTGGTGTGAGAAGAAATGAGTGTAATGCCTTTGGCCAGTAAAGTAAAGATGAATTAATTAAATGTGGGGTGATTGAAAATGGTCAAATGCAGCACTTGAAGGTGGCTTGGTCACAGAAATAATGACAGAAAGTAAGATGACTAAGATTATATGAGTATACTAGATGTGACATTAAAGTGAAGACTCCTAGTGAAATGAGAGGGCAAGTGGATGAAATAATTCTGGCTGATATTTTGTTATTACCCTCATGGAAGGCTTCGATATAATTTCTTGCCTTTCTGCACCTTTCAAGAACTAAGAGAAAAGTAAAGGTGATATCAAGATTAAAATGATGAAAGTGATGCTTCTTTTTGCCTTCTTTCATGAAATGACGAAAATTTTTAGGATATAACTCAAGTCCACTTGCTTTCATCCTATTGTATTGGTTTTTACATTGTGTACTGAATACAGATATATCATATTTGATGATATCCGTACAAGATTCATGGGCACACTGGATGCACCTTAATTTCAGCAGGGCATATTTATGAAAAAAAAAAAAAAAAGATTGTATTCTACCATGAATTTTAAAGAAGGATAGCAGTATTTAACTATGGCAGAAAACATTATGAAGGCACCACAGGTAAAAGATAAGTTACATGCATAAGGTATAAAGCTAATAGTACATAAGTGTATCTTATATACCATCAGATATGGCATATTCAAAATTCCATATTAATATCTGGGCACGATAATGAAAAAAAATGTCATGATAACCAATAAATTGATAATGATAACCTTGTAACTGATAACTGGTGATAAATTTATCACCCAATAACTGATAAATCCAAATTCCAATACTAGTCAGCAATATTGCTATTTTAGATAAAAAAAAATATAAATACAAATCTTTATTTTACCTTAGAAAACTTACAAAAATCTTAGAAGAAACTTCAGATTCAATATTTATCCTATATCTTCACTAATGAAAAGTACTGTTTTAAGTAACATTTGATTTTGTAAGTTTAAAACTTCAACATGCTCATTTTCCATTAACTAAGATTATCAATTATCGCTAGTTTGGAACCAAAAATATCAGCGATACTGATGAATTGATAACACGGAAAAAATAATTATTGGATAACTGATATGCCAATATCATTATTGTGATGATTTATCATGATAATACCCACCTGTGTCCATATTGTATGGATACTGGTTTATATCAAACTGATGAATATTTGATGCTTTCTTACAGTTTGTTTACAACTTAAGAAGTAGGATTGTATTGATAATGGTCAGGGTGATAATGAGTATTGTTCATACATAATTGAATTGTATTTTGAGCAAGTTTACCTTTTCTTGCAGCTAGAGGAAAAACGAGCCCGAGAGGCAGCACGTGAGGCCCAGTACAGGACGGGGGGCTCTGGCTCCTCTAGTGCTTCCAACAACTCCCCACTCACTGCACCCTACACAAGAGCTGGTGCTTCACCAACCTCTCCAACCTCTCCAACTTCTCCAAGCCAACAGCATCCTCAGCTACAGCAGCAGCAGCAGCAGCCGCCCTCTTCCAGAAAAATCTCCAGTACGAAAGCATATGCCCAAGCAAATGTGGGAAAGATTCTGTGGTGTCATTCTGAGTGGAGGGGTCCTGTTGTGGTGGGAAATAGCTTAAAAGGCTGTGCATTCTTTCTTATTACCATCATTTATTTCCTTTACTTGTTGTGATCTCTGCATTTCTATTGGGGAATAACCTGCCTTTCAGGATAGGGAACATTTCTTTTGAATTGTTTAATATAATAACTGGCTCCTCATTACTTAAGTACATCTACAATAGTTATGTATTACAGTGGTACCTTGGTATATGTCCTTAATCTGTTCCAGACCTTTGGTCTTATACTAAACAGGACATATACCAAACAGATTTTCCCCCTAAGAAATAAAGGGAAAATGATTAATCTGTTCTCCATGAAAAAAAATCCTATTGTTATTGGCATATTATACAGTACATTGATGGGATTGTATAAAATAATTTGAACACTACTTAATACTAAAATACATACAATATTTGATGGCATATAAGGCACATGGACATATAAGATGCATCCCCTATTTCAGTAGGGTATATTCAGGAAAAAAATCTTTTATATATATTTAAGCATGTAATGTTCAAAGCAAGCTAGCAATACAGCTGAACAAAAAGCAAGCAATCACAGTAGTAAAAATATCCTACATGATCGCAGTCATAAAACAGAGGTAGAGGCCTAGTCATGGAGGCAAGGCAAAAAGTTGAGATGCTAACAGCATACTTGGCATGTCACTAAACAGGGCCACATTTTCATTTTCAACATTTCCTTACATAATATTACAGTTGAAAAATAAGATATAGCACCCTTGCCTGTAATACAGTGGTGTAAATCTTCGGGTGTGCAGATGAAGGAAATTTCAAAATTAAATCTATGGGAGACCTCACATTTGCATGTAAGATGCAGGGTGATTTTTTTAGCCATTTTTATGAAAAAAGGTGCATCTTATATGCCATCAAATATGGTAAATACAAAAGCAATTAGATGAAATAAATAAAAATTTAATCTCACTTTGTCTTGCCTTGCCTACTAGGATGGTGCTGAGAAGGGAGTAGATGTTATTGTTTGGAAGGAGATTCATTACCTTTCTTAGAATTCATGGTTATTGAATTTGATAAAAATTTTCATGAAAACACAAAATCACATGAAAATTTGTGGAGTTATAGCATGTGTTGTTCACTGAATGGTAGCAATGGTCATGGGCCGCCGTGATTGTCTTGAGAGAAGTAAACAAGGGTAGCGTGGAGTGTTGTGACTCATTTTGACCAATATGAGTTTTAGCATGGGAGTCGTATTCCAAACAAAGGTCATATACCAAGAAAATTTCTTGCATTCAAACAGGATGTATACCAAGTTGGACTTATTCCAAAGGTGACATATACTGAGGTACCACTGTATAACACTTCTACTAGAGCCACCTTCTATAAGTAATATGAGCATATATCCAGGTGTCATTCAACAGCACACTTTTTCCCTTACAGATGTGTCAGATGCAGAAAGTCCATACAGTAGTGTGCCAGTGATTCCCTACAAAGAGCTGGAAGAGGCCACAGCTCTCTGGAGCCCACACAACCTGCTGGGACGTGGGGGATTTGGTGCTGTTTATAGAGGCACATGGAAGAACACTGAAGTGGCCATCAAGAGGATTGAACCTGTAAGTTTTGATTCTTAGCATTGTTTCATCTTTTTGTTTTTGTGAGTCTTTTCACCACAATACTATTTTCTGAATGGTTCAATCTGTAGTGGCAGGACAGTAAAGACCTAAGTGATTCTTGCTTATAATTCATGTCATACAGATGCAGTCAGTTTCCAGCTAGATGACAAATCTTCCCACCTCTACCCTTATTTATAATTCTAGCTAAAGCAACATGTCATCTCCTATGTACTTTGGAAATAGATATTATTAGACATAAGCTCTTAACACATCAGTAAGGTCTCTGTGCATCCTCCTTCATGTCTCCACATTTCACATCCCTCCCCACACTTTCTATCCCTTCCTCAATATTGTCCCACCTCTCTCTCTCTCTCTCTCTCTCTCTCTCTCTCTCTCTCTCTCTCTCTCTCTCTCTCTCTCTCTCTCTCGAGAGAGAGAGAGAGAGAGAGAGAGAGAGAGAGAGAGAGAGAGAGAGAGAGAGAGACACAAGAGGACATGGGAGGAAATTGAAAAAGAGTGTTTGCAGAAGAGACATCAAGAAACATAGCTTCCCCCACAGAAGTATAACAGTGGGGAATGAACTTAAGGATGAGACTGTGTGTGCAAAATCTATTCATAAATTTAAAGAAAATCTAGATAATAGTCAATATGGAGATGGGACGGCATGTACCTAGTGTGGCTCTTGTCCTGTATTTCACAACTAGGTAAATACACACACACACACACACACACACACACACACACACACACACACACACACACACACACACACACACACACACACACACACACACACACACACACGCAAGAGAGCAGAATGATGTGTTTTTCAGCGCTCTGGCTGAGGATGTCATTTATCTAGAGGAAGTGGGTGAGCATGGAGGAGGAGTTGGATTAGTGCTGCCCCAGTCTTTAGGTGTGATATGAAACATAATATATATGTTAATTATTTTTTATTTATTTATTTATTTATTTTATTTTATTTATTTATTTATTTATTTATTTTTATTTATTTATTTATTTATTTATTTATATTTATTTATTTATTTGATTTTATTTTTTTTTGGGTCGATGTGGAGTGGTTGGAAAGATGGCAGATGACGAGACTGGAGCTCACCCAAAACTAAAACAAACATCTTGGATTGATAGCCTAAAGAGCAGAGTTAAGTGACACCAGGCCCATTAAAACATTTATTCACCCCCACAAATACTACGAGAGAAGAAACTATTTACTATGAAGGCTTCTCGAATGCAAGTGGAAAGATTGGTCTTATAGAAGAAGTGTTAAAAGGTTTGTCCAGCTGGGTTAACAAATTGGAAAAGAGATGTGACCATTTAGAATTGGAAAACAAGGCTTGTAAAGAGAAATGAGAATTTCTGGAAAATGAGAGAAAGAATGAGAATAGGAAGTTGAATTATAAATACGAGTAATTGAGCAAAAGTTTAGAAAGCTGCAAGATAAAGGTGGGGATTAATTAAGAAAAAGTTGATAGTTATGCTGTGTGGGGAAAGAAAAAGGTGAAGAAACTGGCAATTAAAAGGAGATAATGAACAGTTGAAAGATAAGGAAGAATTTGTAAAAAAGGCAGTAGTTAAAGTTAGTAAAGAAAAGGGACATTTGGTTAGGAACACTGTAGAGAAGAAAATGCATAATTGTGTTTGGGGTCAAGGAGGAAAATATAGTAGCTAAACATGAGATAGAGAAAAAAAGGAAGGAGCATTGCAGTGGATCTACTAAAAGTTGTGATTGAACATGAGATTGATTAGCAGGGGAAGATTGAGGAAGTAACCAGACTGGGGAAGTATGTTGGAGAAGAAGCTGACCAATGAGGATTAAATTTAAATTGCGAATGACAGCAGAAGAGGTATTAAATGGAGCGTGGAGATTAGGAAGAAAGGAGGACAGCAAAAACATCTGGATATGGAGGGACATGAATGAAGAGGAGAGAGCAAAAACAAGCAAATTGTGGAAGCAGGCCAAGAAAAAAATTAAGCCAGAACGGAGGGGGAAAAGACAAATTTCTACAGGAAAGTCAGGGACATGGCATTGATAAAGTGGATGATTAGAAAAAAAGAGAGTGGAGGGAAAAATTGAAAACTGATTATACTAATGTGAATGGGTTACTTTCAGCACAGGCGGATTTAAGTGACTACTTAAGAGAGTATGTTCTGAATGGGATGGGAATTACTGAAATGAAGCTAAGTGACAACATTGAAGTAAATAATTTGGGTGAAGGAAAGTATAATGTATGGGTGAAAAACAGAAGTGAAAAACAAGGAGGTGGAGTACTGATTTTGGTGAGAAAGAATTTATTGGCCCATGAGAATAAATGTGATTATGAACTGTCTGAAGTAATTAAAATTGAGATGGTGTGTAGAGAAGGTGGAAAAAGAGGTTCTACCGTGGTATATGTTCCTCCTAAAACAAATTAATGGGATGTTGTGAAATATAAGGTTAAATTAGAGGATACACAAAGATGTATAGAAGACATGATGGCAAGCAGAGATGATCTAATGATTATGGGAGATTTCAATTACAAGGAAATTCGATGATAACAGTAGTTGGTGGATAGGAATGGCAAGTCTTGGGGAGGAGAGTTGTTAAGGATGGTATTGGAGAATTCAATGACACAATGGGTGGAAGAGGATATGAAGTTCAGGGGAGAAGATGATCCCTCAAGGCTGGATTTAATTTTTACAAAGGAACCTGAAGTCGTTGAGGATATAGACTATAAATGTCCAATAGGTAAAAGTGATCATGTGGTGGTGGAGTGTACATTGAGAGTAGAAGGAAAGATACGAAAGAATGAGTACCACACAATAGGAAGATTCAACTATGGAAGAATGGTCTTTTGGAAAATTGAGGAATTACTTTGAGCATTGCTTGACATTGGATCAGTGACTTTCTGAGAGGAAAGGAAATGAGAGCAGTGGTCAAAGATGGGAAGTCATCATGGAGAGAGGTAATTAGAGATAATTACCAAAGGGGTTGGTTCTAGCACCAGTTATGTTTGCTATGTATGTGAATGATATGATGGAAGGGGTGAATAGCTACATGAATCTATTTGCTGATGATGCAAAGTTGATGAGAAAAGTGGAGAGGATAGAGGATTGTGAAGCTCTACTGGAAGATCTGAATGTGATTTGGGATTGGAGTGGCACTTTGAAAATGGAGTTTAACATAAAAAAAAATGTGAAGTGTTGAAGTCTGAGCATAGTTGTGTGAGGTCAGTCTTTAGTTATAGATTGGGTTATGAGGAAATAAAATTGAAGAGTAAAGAGAAAGACCTTGGAATTACTGTCACTGATAAGCTGTCCCCAGAGGTATATGTAAGAAGGAAGATGGGGGAAACATATAATCTGGTGAAAAACATAAGAGCAATGTTTAACTGTCTGGATGAAGACATGATTAGGAATTTAATTGTGACAATGATAACACCTCGTTTGGAATATGTGGCAGTGATATGATCTCCCAGCACTAAAAGGGACATTAAGAGATCAGAGAGAATACAACAAGCAGTGACAAAGTTTCCTCCAACCTTATCAGATTTATTGTATTAAGAGAGACTAAAGAAACTAAACTTGCCCACCTTGGAAGAGAGAAGAGAGAGAGGTAACCTGATTGCCTTATATTGGATTTTGTTGGGCTATGAAAAATTGTGATTTGGTGATGAGAGACTTTAGAAGCATAAGATGGCATGAGAAGAAGGTGAAGAAGGGTGTGTGCAGAAGGGATATTAAGAAGAACAGTTTCCTGCAAAGGACTGTAAGAATCTGGAATGAGCTGCAAAAAGAAGTAGTAAATGCAATAACTATACAAGATTTTAAGGAAAAACTGGATAAGAGTAGATATCGAGACAGGACAGCACAAGTTTAGAGTCCTCCACCCATAAACCACAACTAGGTAAACACACACACACACACACACACACCAGAATATTTAATCTTGGTTTTATCTGATGATCTTCTTTCTGTTAGCTGCCATGTGATTGCCCTGGTAAGTTGGCAGCTGTCTGTAACCTTGAGATACTCTGAAATATTACAGACATTATGTTTGAGGTAAGTCATTCAGGTCAGAGGGGCATGGTGCGAGAGTTTGGTAACCAAAATGTTTGGTGTCTTTCTCAGCATAGCAATGCTCATGCACATCTGGATAACACCCGTCTCCACATCACTCAAAGTCTTGATGAGCTGAAGCTGCTGCAGTCTTACCGCCATGATAACATCCTCCAGGTGAGCACAGTTTCTTACCTGAGAATACCATGTCTCATTTAGTTCAGGAATGTTTTTACATCACTATAAAGAAAAAGAGGGTATGTATATTGTCCACATTTTAACTGCACTTGTACTGTCAGCAGTTCTTAGTGTAAATACAAGGAAATTCACTTTTATGCTTTATTTTATTTAGTGTACTCTGCATCATAAAACAGGGGAATGTCTGTCAGCAGTGATTGAGCTGGTAATTTAGAAGAGCAGTTATTATATAATGAAACAAAGCATATAATGTTGCAGAAGAAAAACATGCATATTGTAAGCCTGTGTGGTTAAGATTTTAGTCATCACACTCAGATTTTGGTTATATCAATATATGATGCACAATGGCATATGGTTTCATAACAAAATGTAACTGAAATTCAGAAGTTTTGCTCTCTTTTCATCTATCTATCTATTTGTGTATCTGTTTAATGTCTTGGCCTTTAGGAATGTCCCTTACGTGGTTTGCCATGGCCCCCTGATCCACACGTTCCCTTCTTACTTATTTACTGAAGTGTGTGGCCTTTGTTAACTCTTCTTTCACACATGTGAAAGAAAGTTGCCTTCCTCTCATAATTAGCATCTTCAACTTTGCTCCCTCACTCTTCTATTTGCAGGCTCTTAGCTCTTTGTCTTTGTGCTGTGTGATGCTTACAAAAAAAAAAAAAAAGTAGACGAGAGAACATTTTGTGGGCAGTAACATTGCTCAAAATGATTTTATTGAAAAAATTACTGTCCAGTGACTAATCACTTTTCTAGGTTTTTTCAAGGATGAGTGTGGAAGATTTCCATTACCTTCTCAGCAAAGTGAGTCCCAGGATTAGGAAAAGTGACACGAATAACCGGGATTTCTTTTGGGTTAGGCTTTTGTGCTCACAGCAAAGAGCAGTACACAAATTCTTGATCTTTACCATTGCCATGTCAGTTAAATTTCTTGGCCAATCCCTGCAGTGCATGTAATTTAGCATGGTTATTCTTGTCATCCGTCAAGCATATATTTCATAGAACTGCAAGTTTCCTATATTCTTCTGTGCCTTCTATGCTTTTTCCTTGAGACCAATTCATCTTGTTGCCTCTCAACATGAAATCCTTCCCATGACTGGTGGAAAGGCAACTAGGCACTTGGCAACTAGGCACTAGTGCACTAGGCAACAGGCTAAATCTTGTTGCATGTATCAAGTTATATGGCAACATGTTACCACCTGTTGCATGTAACACAGTCACATTCTACATGTTGCCTTCTGTTGAACTGCTTGAAACACACTTGATTATGTGCGGCAATGTAGCATGCCACATGTTGCCAAAATGATGCCTTGGTGGAATTGCCCCTTTAAACATCTTACACCTTCCTACAGCTGGCACACTCACCATGTAAGGTATCATGATTTCACACAACTCAGCTTCCCTCCTCTCAAATGTTATCACCTTGCTTTTCCCAAAATTTGCCTTCAGTTTCCACCTCACACTTTTCATGTGTCTCCATCAATCAGGATATTTTAACAGGGACAGTTTTAGATACAAGTTATATAAATGACTGCTTCAAACTCTTTCTGTGTATAAGAGCTACCAGATACATAGACATTATTGATTGTGATGACATTACACATTTACTAGGAAAATTTCTAAAATATATGAAAGCAATAGATTTTTTCTGTTTTCAACTTATTTGTTATTATTATTTTTTTTATATATATATATATTTGAAAAAAAGTTTATTCATTCCTAGATACATAAAAATAACATTAGAAATTCAATAAAATACCAAAAAATATTCTTCAGTATGATAGCAGTCATACCCTTGGGCTCATGCTGCTCAACTAAATGATGGCAACACTAATGTCATACTTCTCAATTACATATCTCCTTCATGACATTTGTAATGGATGGCTTGTTCTTTATCTCAGTCCTCTTCTTGTGATCTGTAGCTAGGGTAGGATGGGGTAGAGTATACAATAAACACTACAAAAACATTGAAACTTGAGAGGAATATAGAACAGTATACTTATGATGTGCCAGCTGTATATTGTGATAGACTGTAGTTAGTAGTGCTAGTGTGTATAGGAGGATAGCCTGGAGGGGGATGTGTGGGTGGCATGGACTCTTGCAGGGCCTAGAGGGGGTGGATGGGTGGCACAGATGCACGTGAGAGCAGGAGGGGAGATTTGTTTTGTGGCCAGTGATTTTCTTAATAATCAAGTAATATCACTGCCTTTACAACTTGACTTGTCCATTGAAAAAGGTTGGTGTCTTTACATAAGGAAAACCCCAGAATATAATCCTGTTTAGGATCAGGGTTGGTTCAGTATGGCATACAAAAAAAGTCTTTATTTATTTCTGTGTATACAATTGTATTTAGAGGTTATGGCTTTACTACACTCCAAGGAGGTAAACAGTTGAAGGTATTAACTTTTTTTTTTTTCTCCATAAATGTTGTAACTGTGGCTCATCTGATGTGGGCAGGTATATGGCTACTCCACTGACCATGAGTCATACCCATGCCTTGTGTACCAGTTCATGCCACACGGCTCCTTGGAAGACAGGCTTCAGTGCCGGGTGAGATGAACACGTATTTGTTGTTATGTTTTTCTTCGTTTTCAGATACTGTGAAATGAATATGCACTTGCACTGAATATTACATTATATAACACCTGGATTTATGTAATGATTTCCCTGGTAAAAGTAGGAAAAAATTACATAATCCAAAAGAAAACCAGGAAGTAATGAATAAGATAAAAGAATAATATTGGACATTATGTAAATCACCTTTGATCATAATCACATATTGCATCACTTCACTAAGTTTTCATTACTTAAGTATGTATATATTTTGGAAACTTTCTCAATATTTATTACAGTAAAACTTCATCAATGTGTGCTGATGAGGTTCCAGACCTCTATGAGTTAGCATTTTTATGTATTATAGAGTGCATAAAAAATCAAATTTAGTAAAAGCTAGAACCTATTCATGTTTTCCTACTATAAGTTAGTATTTATGCTTTAAAGAGGCTTTTGATATGATTTATGTGTGGGAATCTAGGTCATTTTCCTTAATATCTTATGAATGTAAGACTACAGCATATACTGTACATATACTGAATTAGAGAGTTCATGATGCATTAATATAAAGTGTCCATTGTTGTATTCCCTATAGGCCTAAACACTAGTGATACTACAAAACTTATGTAATTTTTAGCAAGTCAGATGAATATTAATTTTTTTGAGAAAAATATTACAGATGACATGTGTGAAATATACACTTACAAAGTTAAACTTCATAAGGTCATTTATGTAAGTATTTTATATTAGGAAAATAATTTGAATCTTAGACAAAAATGATATAATGTAAGAGTTGCCCTGATAGTTGGAATCCAAATGCTACATTGCCCTTAATATAAATTAACATAAGGTGATTGCTGAAGGTAGGTGTCAGGGAGAAGTATTGCCCCTTGGCAACTCATTACTATCAACAGGAGGTTAACTTGCAGGTATCTGGCTTGATAGCAACTAAACTCAACACTCAGTCCACAGCTCCTTAATGCATATATGTTTTTACAAAGCACACACATTTCTTTCATATCCTTGCAGATGTGTACAAAATAATATCCTTTCTATAAGTTATTTATTCCATGTGAATATCTGTGAGTTGTTCTGAACTGAAAATTATTCTAGAATGAGTTAGTGAGGTTTTACTGTCTTTCCTCATTTTCATTTATATAACAGATTTTATAAGAAATTTGTAATATGACATTAAAGTCTCTGAAATTATTACTGCACTGTTAGTGTAATACAAGCTAAAGCTATGAAATTTACAGAGAATAGAAGCTTTTGGTGAGAGTTCTACCCAGCGAGGCCCTGATGTGCTGGGGTGGAAGCAGCGTTTCAGAGTGGCATTGGGCACTGCTGGGGCCCTTCAGTTTCTCCACACAGTTAAGGAGAAACCTCTGATTCATGGTGATGTCAAGAGGCAAGCCACAACCCATTATATAGTTCCTTGATATTAACACAGGCCTTAGTGTACTATCCTAAGTCTGTCTCCTATTGTGAGTATGAAAAATGATTGACAAAAAACCATAGGACAAGGCTGATTACATGCTAAAAAGCAAATCTTGCATATAAGGGAAATTTTATCAATTCTAGTTAATATTGAGGTGGTGCCAAGTAGCTTATTAGACAGTATTCTTTGTTCATCACTCAGAACAATCAAAATAGAGAGAGAGACCCAAAATGGTTATAAGGTCAAGTTCACTACTATTGATTTTTTTTTTTCTTCAATGTCATTACTTGACTTTATTTATTAATTTATTTGACTTCCAGTGCAAACATTTTGCTAGACCAGAATTATGAGCCAAAGCTAGGAGACTTTGGATTAGCAAGAGAAGGCAAGAGTCGGTCAACCAGCCTTCAGGTTTGTTTTTCCTCCTCTGATGTTAGTCTGTCACATTCAGGAAATCTGACTGTAAAGCTTTATAGTGTTCTACACTTCCATCTGCTACTGAATGCCTCTTTACACTTCTAAAATATTACAGCATACTATTGAGCTTACTATTTATATATCTTAAATTTTGCTTGCCAAAGTACATTCCTCATGTATCCTCAGCTTGATCCCAGTTTCTTTTATACCACACTTTCAAACTATTTATTTGCCATCTTGGTTGCATTGTTTGTGCTTCATGATGCATTTTGTCAGCAAGGATTCATAGGTTGATCTGATAAAGTTATTTGGATTGTCTCGTTTATGTGAAGTGTTTGATCTTTATTTTTATGTGAAAAGCGCAATGATGACAGTGGGCTCCTGAATTTAAAGTTGAGTGTTTATTATAGTAGACATTAATTTATGCCATTCTTACATATGACATGGGTATCCCTCCTCCGTTTGGTGTAGGTGTCTCGAGTCCATGGCACCAAACCTTACCTGCCAGTGGACTACCTCCGTAGCAAGAAGCTCTCTGTGAAGGTGGACACGTACAGTTTTGGCATTGTGCTGTATGAGCTGTGCACTGGACTGAGAGGATATGATGACAAGAGAAAAGAAGGGCAAAAGTTCCTAGTGAGTTTATTAGGCATGATGACAGCTACTTTTTGATCATTCATGTTCTAGACATTTGCAATATGCTTGGTTTGGATTACAGAGTTCAACAGAAGCTCAATGATATATTGAGATAAGTATTAACAATTATTGGACCAAAGTAGTACATATTCCTACATTATTATTTTCTTGAAACATTTCATGAAACTATTGCTGTGATAAAAGAATGGTGATGTAGTACAATGTATTCATTATGTAGTGGGAGCTGGTGGAGGAGAGTGACCAGGAAGCAATGCGGGACAAGAAACCTGTTGGAACTCAGGAGCCAGAAGTGTTTCCCTTTCTTTTGCAGCTAGGCAAGGTAGGTTGCTGCCCATGTGTTGTCAGGAGGTGTAATTTAGCATTACATTTATTGGTATATAATTGTATGTTAATGTGTGTCTTATTAAATTTTTTAGAATGTAATGCTACAGTCATAATCAAATTGTTTTGTGAACAGAAATGTGCACAGCAGCGGGCATCCCAGCGTCCAGACATGACTGATGTATTCAAAGAACTTGAGAGCTTCAGAATGGTGATGGAGGAGCGAGCCCGAGCTAGAAGTAAGGAAAAATTTTAGGCTATTAAAAGCTGCTTGTCAACCTAGCTATTCATTTTAGCAAAATTTGTAAAGTAATTAATGTAATGTCTTAATGGTTACAAATGTTTCTTTTTATTCATATCATAGTCCTATAATTTATTTGCCTTTGGTGGATATTTTTCTGGTGTATTTTGCATTTACATCAGAATAAATTTTATATCTTTGAGAAATCTGACATTACAAACTGCTTGCTTTCTTCAGGAATCTCCATGGGTGAAAGCAGCTCAGGATGCTCAACACCCCACCTCCTGCAAGTGCGATATGACACTGCTGGCTCTCTCCATTCCCCATCCACAAACCCCTCGTTTCACTACTACTTCCACCACCCATCCTCACCTTCTGCTGTCTCCACTTTACCTCCTCCTCCATCCCCTGGCATTCCACGCTCACCAGTTCCCCCCGGCTCCCCTCACTATTACCCACATCCTCCCTTAGTACATCCCAACTATCCTGGCATGGTAATGAATGGCCAAGTTGCTTACCACCCACGGGCATTCCCTCCTGGCAGCCAGCCTGTATGGGTGCAAGGCCCTGCAGACATGATATGTGGTGTGGCCCCTGGTGTCCAGAAATATTATGTTCCTCACAACTTATCTCCTGGAACAGGGGTTCCCCTTGAGCAACAGGATCCTCCTAGCTATAGTGAAACCATGTCCCAACCACCACCTCAAGGAGCTGCTGCCTTGCCCATTATCCCCCAGCTGTCAAGCCTCAACATGAACTCCAACTCTGAGTCTGAGTACAGTGATATGAGCAATTCCAAATCCAGTGTTGAAGGACATACAACACAGTCTGTCATGCCAGCAGCTCTGCCCCAATATGACCAGACACCTGCACCTGCTGCAGAAGGTGGTGCAGATGGACTCTACCTGCCTCTCCTCACTATGCTCAATAATACAAGCAGTAATTGTAGTTGATGTTTCATCCAACAACCCTACTGCTCCCAAGAAGGCACTTGACTTTGCCTTTCCTAGGAATGTCATAACTTAACACCTATTGGAGTCCAATAATGTGGAGTCTGGGCTGGTGCAAAGTAGGCTTTACTTGAGTCACTGCATGGAAAGTGAGAGAGATAATAGGAATTAATGGTAAAAGACAATTTATAAGTATCTATATAGAGATAAATTTATTGAGTGTGGTAGATGAGTGATAAGGATCCACAGTCAACTACATACTCTATTTCAGCCAAACTTAAGCAAAGGAAAATATAAAAATGATTTTACCTAACTTTAACAAAGGAAAATATGATCATGACCTTTGGAAATTTATTTGATAGTGAAAATATGTGCCAAGGCTAGTCAGTAAGTGTTTGTGTATTGTAATGCTTAAGATTTCTTTAAACTTAGAGGCCACAGATCTGTCATAAGTAAGAGTTGTGATAGATGATGTTCAGTCTATCTTATCATTTATCATGGTTTAGGTTTTTACTGCTCATGAGTGGATACCAAGGCAAATGAGAGAGAGAGAGAGAGAGAGAGAGAGAGAGAGAGAGAGAGAGAGAGAGAGAGAGAGAGAGAGAGAGAGAGAGAGAGAGAGAGAGAATAACAAACTCTGAAAAACTGGTGTGCTGAAATCAAGATTGGATTGATTGATGTGAGCTCTGACAGGAAATTCAAGACATAGACAGTATCAAGGAGACTTTAAATAATCACTGGTGGTCCAAGCAGTTTGTCATCCTTTGACATTGCTGCTTTTCTTGTCATTTAGAGCAAATTGATAAATTGGCTGCAAATTCATGAAACATCCTATCTGCTTATATATATTATTAAAAGGCAGACAGGAATATGCAAGATCCCTGAGTCTGTTATATTGGAATGGTTAAAAAAAAAAAAAAGTATGCAAAGGAGAGGATACCAGCTCTTACTGAGATATGGAATTGAAGTATTTTATTCATATTTCATGTCTTAGTCATATATCTTGGAAAAAAAGTAGCAGTAAGATTTGTGTATATAATGTTGTTATATATAAGTTATTTTTAATGTTCACTTTTATGAGTATTTACAACAAATATCTGTGATTTATTATTGAATGGGTAAAAAAAACATCACAAATTAAGGTACTTATAATATAATTGAATTTTTATCATCTATGCTTGCTTTAGTCATGGTCATCATATCTTTTCCTGGCTGCTCCTTTGGATGTGGTCTGCTTTCACATTACTTGACTAATTAATTAGATGTACAGTGATGACAGTCATTCCACAAACTTTTTCCTTTCCTTTGTTAGTGTAATTGGTTCGTACAAAATGTATATATTTTACTTTTTTTTTTTTTTTTTTTACCTGCTGAAAATGCATCTGGATAAGAGTATATTTTTATGAAATTTATTTTAATTCTGAATAAATATTTGCAAATATAGTTGTGAATTCCTATCTCAGCAAGATTGTCAGTTTGAACTTGTCTCTTTTCACACTAACCTTTGCTTAAAAGAGAACAGACATGAGTTTTTACCTCACAAACTTGTAGAAATGGAATGCAAGCAGTTGTGCCCTCCTGTATATATGTGGTCTCACACAAATGAAAACAACAATTGTGTGTGTGTTTTATTTATTTATTCATTTTATTTACTCATTTATTCCAGTCCTGAAATTGGAATAAATAAATAAATAAAAAATTATCAAATAAATAGCTAACACAAACACACTTTTTAGCTTTTCATTTATGTAAGACCACACATACTTGTAGGAGGGCAGGACTGCTTGCCTTCCACTCATGACAGAAGTAGGTGTTGGGTAGGGAACAGTCTCATTATGAAAGAGCAAGGGTATACCAATGTATGCTATCAGGCCTTGCTGGAGATGTAAGTTGCCACCTGTGCTGGGCCTAGGCTCCTGGTTTATAGTATGGTGGGCCACAAGACTTCCTTTCCACCTGGCCCAACAGGAGTACGACTGTGCAAGATGTCCTTACCTAATTGAGTCAAGCTCATAATGTCCTGTCTTTTAAGTTAATTTGTCTTAATTATCTTTAAAGCTATGAATGCTCCTTGCACACACAACTTTGTCAGTCAATCCATTCCATTGTCTGATTTTTCTGTCAGGAAAACTACATTTTGTCATCTTTCTTCATTCTTTTTTTGTACAATTTCTTACCGTGTCATTCTAGTGTTGATTGTTGTGACACCACAAAATCCTTGATATCAATCTTTTCTTTTCTATGTCATGATTGTCACTGTGTTCTCTTCTCTCTAGTGTTGGGAACTTCAGTTTGTCAAGCCTTTCTTTATAGCTCTTTCAAAGTCTGGTGCCTATTTTGTAGCTACTCTGTACTTTATCTTTTCATTTTTTTTTTTATGTGGATTCCAAACTACTTCTGCATATTCCAGTGTTGGTCTTATAAATGTTATGATTTTTTCAGTCATTTCCTATCCTATCTGTGTTATAAGATGTTATCCTTGTATTTGCCAGCAAGTGATTCATGTTCCTTGCTTGCTTTGTCATTTATATGGTCTTCTGGTGATAGCTTGCTATTTGTTGTCATACCTGTCTTTTTCCCTTTCAGATGCTTGAATTTTTTTGTTATATAATTCATATCTCCAATGAGGTCTCTCTGAACTGCCAAATTTTATCACGTACATTCATATAATCATGTGAGGTCTTTCTGTAACTTCTTGCAAAGGCTCTCATCATTTATTTTCCTTTGCAACTTTGCATCATCAGCAAGCATGATCATGTAAGTGTGTTCCAAAGCTAGCATCTATATAATTGACATATATATCAAAAACACTGGTACTTGTGGAATTCTGCTCATTACTTTTCTACAGGTTGAGTATTTTCCTATTAGTATTGTCCTTATTTCTCTTCCATCCAGAATTTACTTCCAAGAGCTCTTCTAATTTGCTTACTTTCATCTCTAGTTTAGAGGAGCAGAATTCATCTGTAAAGTAAATATATGCAGTCTTTCTTTGGCACCGCCTGGGTTAACACTATTTGACAGGCTGAGCCAGTGACATTTACACCTGTTTTTTATGTTGTATATCTCCTTTAAAACATATCTAAAACACTTGAGATATTGGGCCTGCCTGAAGAGACAGACAGACACACATCTGCTCTCTGCCCAGATGTGTGTGTGTGGTGCTTTGTCTGGGCCACTCTATGTGAGGTCACTGGTTTGGTATGCTGATAAAGTTACCTTTGGGTAGGACTAAGATCACTCACACACACCTTGGCTTATATTCCATGTCTGTTTGTTGCTGGAGAATAGGAATTGCACATTAAGAGGCTTCCCCCATCTGCCTCAATGCTCTCAAAACTCACACCTAAGTTTTCTTGATTGTGAGCCAAGCATGCTAACAACAACACTGTGTGTGTATGTGTGTGTGTGTGTGTGTGTACATTGAGTGAAAGGCTAACAATTATGTGTATCTGTATGTGTGTGTATGAGCTGATTGGGGGGAGAGAGAGAGAGAGAGAGAGAGAGAGAGAGAGAGAAACTTGCGTCAGATGGACAGAAATATGAAAATGGCGTTGAGATCAGACTAAGTGATAAGACTTGAGATACCTAGGATGGTATGAACCTAATAAATAATGTGATTAATAAAAGTATATATGAGAGAATCTGTCATGCCTAGTAAAAGTAAAACATGATCTGCAGTGGGGTAAGTGTGAACTGTAGTATCAAAAGGAAGCTGAAGTAATCCTTTTGGCTCTGCTCTTTAGGAAAATGCACTTTCATTGAAGCTTTTTTTTTCTGCCTTTTCCCCCTCTTACACAAAGAAAAAAAAAAGTTGAAAGAATTGGTAAGTGACAGAAAAGCAATATGGCAGATAGTGTAGGTAGTATATGTGTAAGAGGACAATGCTGAAGTGATATGAAGAGAGGGAAGCTGTAAGAACAAAAAATCTGAAATTAGCAAGGATGAAATGTAAATAAAAATTATCTTCACCTTAAGCTATGACAATACTTTGGGGCAGTCTCTACAAATATGAATCAAAGTAAATACTACAATAGGCCAACTCCACATCAAATGATTCTAAGTTTGTTTCTCCTTCACTGCCACCCTCTTTACTGAATTAAGCCTGATACTGAAATTTTTTGTAATGTTTCTATTGTTTTCTTTGCTTTTGATGGAGTCCCTTCTATTGTTCTTGATAACTGTGCTTTCATGCTTACTCCTTGCCTATATATTCATATATTCTATTTATTTTAGCTTGCAAATAGAGCCTAAAGTATTTCAATAATCTCATCACACTACAGTTTAGGGGCCTGGTGCAGGTGCAACCAAAGAATGAGCAGACTAAAGTCAAACTTTTGTTTCTCTTTAGCCACATCCACATTTCCTTCTTGCTGTTAGTTTGCTTACATTTACTGTCCTTCTGGGATGGGTAACTGCTTCAACCTTTCACACTACCAACCTGAACCATTGATTTCATGTCTTGTCTGTGACAAGAAGATTCTAAAGTGTGAATACCTATATGCCCACAACATTCATTATGATTGTCAATATGGATGTTTTGTATGTATAATCTTTAATCACCCTTGGGTAAATTACTTAACATGTAAGGTAAAAAAGTATTTTTGAAGGATAGGCTCCATATGAGTCTAAAGAGAGATATGTACCATTACAGTAGATTAATGAAGTGAATAAGTATAAAGACGCGAGATTAATATTTTAAGTACTGAAATGGCAAAGGACGAATATTTTTACTTGATTCAAACAGCAGAACAAAATGCATATTTTGTACTCATCTATTTTATCATAGTTTTAGAAACCTAATTTCTGCATCATACAATAATCATAAAGTATTTACTATGCCATTACTGCATGGGCAAATAACAATATTAGGCAACTCATTTTTATTTTGTAAAAAAAAAAACTTGACAATCAACTTTTAACCTCCTATCTCAAGAATATTAATTTTCAAGTGTCCTATTCATCTATCTGTCTCTGAGGAGTACCTTAAGGAAGTGGCTGTGACAGAGCTTCTACTTCTCCCTATCAACTGCTTGTTCAAGCTGCTAACCCCTGCCAACATCTCTTTTCACACACTCTTACCCTATCCTTCCAATCCTCAAGTGGCTTTCCTCTCCAATTAGCACCTTCAACATCACTTTCATACACATTTACAAACCCTTTGTTCTTCATTCTTTCCATGCAGTATCATATTTTAAACTGTTTATGATCTAATTATTTGCTACTGGTAGATGGTCCTGGGAAGGACTGAGATGAAGATGCAGAGCTTGCTTGTTGCTGCTGCAGCTCCTCCTGTTGTCGTCTGTACCTCTTGAGAGTCTGCTGTGTACGCTTTAGGGCAATGTGTCCCTTTTCAGTCATCCGCCGATGTGGGACTTTAACCATCACCTTCTGCTGAATGGCTTCCATAATGTTGATCTGGGATGAAGAGAAAAGGATAACCTTAGGCCATGAGGAAGCCTGGATGGTGAGAATTTTTCTATTTCAAAGGTGAAGAAACATTTGTCATTGTTACTTAAAAAGAAAATAAATTAATAAAATAAATAAATAAAATAAAAAACATCCCATTATTTCATGTTCATAACAATCTCAGGGATGATGCACCATTTTCTTGACCACTGTCTTATGATAATCATGTGAAGGAAACAACAGTATGTGACAACATATAAGGGTTAGATAAATATCAAACACTTAATATTTTTCCTCTGAATTCTCTGCTCTTTCAAGCCAAGCCCTCCACTCACCTGGTCAGGGATGTGGACATACCGCACTTTCCTGCCCCTCACATGGAAGTTCTCTAACCTCACAGTTTTACCATTACCATCAGTGTATCTGGCATTCTCCAGGTCTATGTTCATCTTTCTGAAAACATTTATTGACTGGTACAGGTGCTCCTAATGGACAGGCTGTTTTATTTATTAAATAAGTAACTTGAAGTTTTATGCTTTTAACCCCCAAAATATTGAAGTATGACTGTAGTTGCACACTTGAAGTGTTGTAGTATGACACTAGTTACATGCAGTTTCCTACCATACTTTTGAATTTCTCTATTGGACATCACATATTTCTATATGTTTAGATACCATGTTTCATATTTTTTTTGAGAGCTACATAGCCAGATTGGGGCACAGTATGTGACTGCTGAAGAAATTAATAAATGTAAAGTGATTAAACAAGTATCAGGAACTGTGTTAGGAGAATGTTTATCAGTCAGTACATGTAAGAGTAAGAAAGTAGACTTTGTATTTAGGACCTAAGACCATATAACAGCAGTGGGGAATGTATGAGATGGTATCTCTTTGTTAAGAGAGTTTATGTGACTGAGTATCTATGCAAAAGTAAGACAGGAGTCACTCAGGAGGGTGTATGTCAGTGCTAAGAGTCCCAATCAGGAAATTGTATGTGCCAGTTACAAGACTGTGTGTGTGTGTGTGTGTCAGTTATGAGTGTCTGTGACAGTCAAGATAAATATGTGCCACTTAGGAGTGCAAATAGCAGCTATAGGACATGTGTTAGTTAGGAAAAAAATTGCATATGTAGCAAGATGATTGTAAGAGTATACAAAAGCAATTTTTTACTTGTAACACCAAAGCAGGTTATGTATCTAATTATCTAACCCCCTTTTCTGAATATATCTTTAATTTTTTCATGCAGATTTTCACAGAAACCTTTGGATACCTATTAAATATTTGCATAAATTGAGGCAGAAAAGGAGTCATGATAATGACCCAAATTTTGGAAAAAATACAAAAGCTTTGTCAAATGACAGAGTGACAACTGCCAGCATCAAGACCTACGCATCCACACTGATGATGAGCCCCGAGACAAAGGCGTCATTGTGCAGTTCTACAGTGGTACGCCAACCTTCCAGGGCTACCACCAGGCATGTCAGGCTGTTCAGCTCCCGGTGGCGGCTGCGACCAAACAATCCCATGTTTCCTCAAACCATACAGGCAAGCAATAAGTAGATTCCCGTATGGACAAGGTAGTCAGTTTGGAATCCCTCTGTGGTAGCGGATGTGGATGTTATCAGAACGTGGACCCTAAGATGAGTTAAGCAAGAAAGATGGGATAAATATTAAGAAAAACACCTATTTCACAATGGCAGCCAAAATTATTTATACAATATCCTAACCTAACGACTTATTCTATTCTATCATAATGGGTGACATAGGCTGCACTACCCTCAACCCCTCTAACTTAAATTATTCTATGCAAACGAGGGCACGGAGGGCTGTGTTCCCCTCAAACCCCCTAACTAATCTAACAATGTTCTGACAGGTATTTTTTTCTTAATATCTAAAAAAATAAATAAATAAAATAAATAAATAAATAAATAAATAAAATGGGTTTCCTTGGGTTAGTTTATGATTCTGTTTAGGTTTCGGTTCAGTTAAGGTCAAGATAACTGTGATTAAGGAGTAAAAGTTAAATGTAATTACAATAAATTGCGGAGCCCACACCGCCTTGGTAGTTACCGTGGCTGTGGCTGGCTTTGGTAATAGCAGCACCAGCTCTACACGTTCTTCAAGTGCACTTCTCGACTTCGAAATGGCAGTGATATATATTACCTTTACAGATTCCTTATTTTTGGTTGTATGCAGAGAATTTTTATCCAGCACTTCAACAATGGTAATCCTTGGTTACATCTACCGGCACTATACCACCAGCAAGGAAGTCCAGTGAAGCTGCATGGGCGTCGCAGAATCGTCTGTCTCGTATCCTCCCGCCAGTCTGTTTACATGTCAAACTTTTTTTTTTTCTTTTTTTTCTTTCTTTTTTTTTATAGATGATTCACCGACGATGCTAATTAATATAAACTGAAAATGTTTTTGACTGATGATCTATCACTTCTATTTATCATTATTATTTATTTGCTTTTTACCATAATCCACTAAGTTTGTGTTCAAACTGTAGTTATTTGGCAATCATTATCACTGTACTGTTAATACTCTTCATCGGTGTGTCATCTCAAAATAAATATCCCGCCGTGGGAAATCATCTTGTGGTGGCAAGGTTTGAAGCATAATTGTCGTAATGTCGTTCTTTAATAGCTCAGCTGTCATTGGAGGGTTCGGTGCCCGTCGGCTCCGCGTACATATGGCGCCATATGATTTCGATGTTGTGGCACTTTTTTTAATCAATCAAAATCAACCAAAGTAAAAACGTGTTAACAAGAATTATAATAATTGAAAATGATGATGAAAATAATAATAATAATAATAATAATAATAATAATAATAATAATAATGATAATAATAATAATAAATGGAATTACTGATTAATAGTGAAAAATGGTAGAAACTGATTTACCGCAGACTAACGTATAACAATTTATATTGTAATTTTGTAAGGAAAAAACTTCAGTGATAAGATAATTAAGAAAACATGGAAAACGGAAAAAAAAAAAGTGATAGGTGAGCCGAGCCGAAGCGAGGACAGTGAAGTGAGGGGCGGCGACTCTCAGCTGGCCACGGTTATCTCATATTCTGCTGTTCTGCAGGTAACGTAATGAGCCGCCTATAATGTAAGGGCTCTCAAGGGTGCTGGGCTTAGCGGTAGAGGTGTGGGTGTGGCAGCCGGGGCGAGGGCGAGGAGCAGCAGTGGGAGGGGAAGGAATCGATGTGGGCGGAACCGTCATGGTGGCGTGTTGTGGCTGGCTCATTGGCAGACTACTGAGGACCTTCTAGCTTTTTGGTGGTAAATGGTTGTATTGGATTGCTATGCAGAGTTTCCGATAATTCTCTGTATATATTATGAAGTAGAGAGAGGTGAGATTAGTGCAGTGAGGACACGTAAAGTGGTAGGTATGTTGCAATCCCCTGGCAGGATACCTCTTAATGTCTTATAAGTGTATTTACACCATATAGTTGATCGGAAATTGTAAAGTTGAGTTGTAACATCTGTTGGAAAAACTCATATAATACATTGATAGTGTAAAAATATAATATTAGATTGGTGATCTGGGTCTGTATTTACCTCGAGTGTTGCAGCCCCCACCCTCCCATGTAGTTTTGAGGCGCATGCCCTTATAGTTACACCTGAGAGTAGACGCAGGCTTGATTGGGTAAAACAACTGTAGTACCTGTTAGGGCCTCTCCAATCATTGTCCTGTCAAGGCAGGTCGGGGGGAAGGAAAGGCACAGAAGTAACAGACAGATGCAACCAGTCAGGCTTTAATGTGGTATTGTAATAATATTGTGCTTTGCCTACTGGTTGAGTGTATCCCCCAAGTGAGAAATTAACTGAAGAATATCAGTAGGATTGAAAACAAACTGGTATTCTTTAACTTTTACACCAGTCTCAACATGGCTTTTCTTACCACTCTCATTGGATTGAACTTCTCATTCTGAGTTATTTGAACCTCATATATATATCCACCACAAATTATTTCTAATGCTGATGGCAATTTTTATAGATTTATTGTTTTTTTGGGAAGCAAGCTTGCTCACTCCTGTGACGGACCTCATCAGTAGTACACCCACGTGTGAGATGGATAGGCATGCACTGATCTTCCCCAGTGAAGGTGCGTTCATTCTTACGTGTATATGTCACATCTGTTGCACAAGCACAATATTAGTCATGGTGATTGGTCCTTTTGTTTGAGAATGCAGCTGCTGGCCAATTAAAAAAATATAGAATTGATTTATCCAATCATAGCATTTTATTTCATCCTGAGGAGGGAGAAGCAACTCAGTTTGAAATATTTGAATTATTATGAGGAAAATGTCTATCTCCAGTGGTTGCCACCTCAATTATTTCCAGTGCATTACCAAATTTCAAAAAAGATACTTAAGGTAATGATCTTATTTCTTAGCCTTGCCAGTTAGGTTAGGGTGGGTTAGGCTAGTTTGGTTATGTTAGATTAGTTAAGTTAGGTTATGTTAGTTAGTTTATGTTAGTTTGTTTAGGTTAGGTTAGATCAGTTTTGTTAGGTTGGTTGTGTTGTGTGACAACCAGCCGGTATTCACAGGCAAGCGCCAGCCAATCCCCTCAGAGGAATATTGGTGTTACTTATTTGTGAGGATGAAACTATTATTTTCTGGTAGATTTTGGTATTTTTTTACAATAATCTACTTTTCGTTTTTATCGCAAAATTTTTGTCTCTGATGGGGGGATTGGGGGTGTTAAAAATAAAAACTAATAAAATAAAATAAAATAAAAAAAACAACATGCAAATTAATTCAAAGCAGGTCGAAAACTACCAGAGAAAAATAGTTTCATCTGGAATAGATAGACTGGTGTAAGTGTAAAAATTTACCAACAAACTGGTAATGGTAAAAGGAGATGATGAATTTGGGATAAAATTAAAATAATTCCTCATGCAGAAAAGACTGCAGTCTGAGCTTGAACATAGGGAAACTGTGTACCTCAACATTGTTTAACAGTTATGGTGCCATTTGTTCCCTACAAGATCATGTTTCCTTACTTTTCCATAGGAGCAGATCGTAGGGCCCTTCTCTGTGGATAAATGTGCTCACATTCAGTTTTGCAGGTCTTAATCTGTACCTATGGTAGTGTATTTCATTGGTATGAGTACTATTCCTAATAAGTCCTCTTTCAAAGATCTGAGTATATTAGTCAATTCCTCATTAAAATTCCGTCATCATGTGAAAGAGATATTTGGTAAAGCTAATGGTGTAGCAGAAAGTATACTTAGAGGTACATTATGCATGTCTGCTAAATTCATGTTACAAGCGTTTGTCACCCATGTTCACCCTATACTTGATTTTGGCAGCGTTGTCTGAAATACTGGTTATATTGGGGATCTATGTTTATTGGAATCAGTGCAAAGAAGTTGGACTAAAAAGATCTCTGGTTTCTCTGACTTGTCTTATGATGAAAGATCATCTAAGTTGGATCTGTTTTCATTCAAAGGCCATCTATTCTGATCTGATGTAATCTTGGTATGGAGAATTTTAAATTGTCATTGCCCTCATTTGTCTGATTAGTTTGAACATAGTTATGTCAATAGAACTCTAGGCCACAACAAAAATATTTCAAACCTCATTGTAATACAGATGTTCATGCCCGCTTTTTCTCAATACGGACAATAAATTTTTGGAATTCTCTTCCATAATAGATTGTTTCTGCTTCCTCTGTCCAGATTTTTAAGCGAAATCTGAAATTGTATCTTGGTCCTGTTCTTTTTGAGTATTGTCAATTTGCTTTTTGTTTTTTGCATCCATGATTACCCAACCTGTTGTTGTCCTTTGCTGTCTTGTTTTTCTGGTTGGAGGATGCAGGAGAGTCCAAGACCCCATCAAGATAAAGATTATGAGGTAATAAGTTCACACTTTAACTACTTAACAAGAAAAGAAACATCTGTGAGTATTTAATTGAACAAGAAAAGAAACATCTGTGAGTATTTAATTGAACAAGAAAAGAAACATCTGTGAGTATTTAATTGAACAAGAAAAGAAACATCTGTGAGTATTTAATTGAGTGTCTTGTATTTGAAACTTAAGCCTGTTTCTACTGTTGGCTGCTAGCAGCATTGTGAATATATCAGAGGATTTGATAATGCTCACACCATGAAATATGCAGTAGCAATATATAAGGTCTTGTCTTGATGTCCTACCTTTAATCTCTGAGGTGCCAGGCAGGTAAAGGTCAAAGTTTGTTTTTATGTAATTATACCAGTGACATACAGCATGTAACTGATGTGAATTTCGGTAGGTATAGATCAGTAATCTTACATCATTTGATGTCAGCTTTGGTTATGTAGTGGGAGAACAGTCTTAAGTCCATTTAGGTCTTGTTCTGATTAATAGATATTGGACTTGTGTTACTGAGAGGGGATATGCCCATTTCATCTGCATCTTGGTTTGTCACTCATTTCACCTCCAATCCTTTTACTTTTTCACCTTACCGGATAAGGTGAGCAATTGTTCTTTCTTTCTTTCTTTTTTTTTATTTATTTTCTTTTTATGGTTTCAAATCTCATTACAGTCCTGAGAAATTTATCTGTAAATTTGGTATGTACCTGTCATGATGGGTTGTCCAGTACATGTATATCCCTGTCCATTAGGTGTTTATTTGCTCATGACTGAAGATATCAAAGCTAAATAAGTCTCTTACAAATTTCTTAAACATCATTCTTTACTTTACTTATTCGTCTGACTCAGTGAGGGTCAACACACTTGTTATAATTTTCAGTGGGCTTTTATAAAAAAACTATTTCTTGTTATACTTAAAATAAAGAGGTAATGCTAACAGTTGTATGGTATAATGTAACTAACCATACATGCCCTTAAATTAGGTCCCTTTCAGTGGCATCTTCAGCATACCAAACAGTCAGATACTATGAGAAGTCTTGCCTGAAGATTAAAGAACCTGACTGACCTGAGGAATTAAGTGCTTGGCCAATAAATCCTGGACTTGTGTGAAAAATGAGTTTGGCCACTGCAAGGTAGCCATTAGTTATCTGATTCCCACAGCTTTGGTCTGGTGCTGCATTATATTTTTAATATTTAGTCCAGGATTAATTTGCCAAGCCTGGAATTTGCCAGGACCCTTGCTTCCAGGCATGGCTTCTTGTGAATTTTGGCTGAAGAATGCCATTGAAAGGATTCCACTTTGGGTTGAGATGCTATTATTCAGAATGCAATAATACACCTGGTAGCCAATGTGGAACAGGTCTTTTAGAATAGAATTAAGTACTGAATGCATGTTATATTAAAGGTTCTGAAGACATAATTTTTCCTCAGAGTGAATTGGGTGAAGATCCACCAACATGACAGACTCAAAATACTTCACTACCACCAAGAAGGGGGAAATATTTGAGCTAAAGTCTGAGCTCAATAGTGACAAGAAAGAGAAAAAGAAGGAGGCTGTGAAGAAGGTCATTGCCTCTATGACAGTTGGTAAGTGGCAGCACCAAGAGTGGCTGAAAATAATGTGTTCTTAGTATTGAAATTTGTGCAAAGGTATTCTGATATATTCAAGTGAAAAACTTGAGTTTTGTCAGCAGGATTTGAATAGTTATTGAATATTTAAAGTATTTCATGTTGCTCTTATTAGTGAGATTTAAGTTTGTTTCAGACAACAAAGATATTCACAGAATATTAAAGAGGAGGTGCATATTCTTAAACATCAAGTATTCTGTATTGATCTTTCTACTTTTTTTGAGTTTGTGTTATGTTGGATTGGTTGTGGTGATAATAGCAGGATTCTTAGCTTCACAAATTCAATATAATGAGCCAAAGAGATTGGAGATTTAAAATAAACTGATAGAATATCTGTTGTACAAGAGAACAGCTGCTCTGTGGTCCCTCAGTTGCATTTGCTTCAGTGTATAGTATATGTATTATGTGATACAACACAAAAATTGTTGCTGATGAGTTGATTATAAAAAATCTATATGTACTTATCTGTGTCTGGTGTGAGTATGGAAGAGTAGAGATTTGGTGTTTATGCTATGCAGAAAGAGATAGGTTGGGAGGAGACAACAATAGCAATAGCTTGACTGAATCATGGCAAAGCTGCAGGTTTAGATGGAGTAACTACATAAATGTCAAGGTATAGAAGTAAAGTAGTGTTGTAGTAGACTGGATGCTTCTAATATGTGAAGTAATATGGTGGCAAGAAGTATCTGATGGGTGAAGGAAAGCAGCTATTGTACCTTATAAAAAGATATAGGTTATAGGAATTATACTCATATAAGTGATGAGTGTAATAGTTAAAGGGGGATAAGTTTTCTTAGTGTGCCAGGAAAAAAAAAAGTTATGGGAGAATCTTAACTGGGAGGTTGATGGGAAGTGACTGAAAGGAAGATTTGTAAGGAGCAAGTGGGACTTGGGAAAGATAGATAAATTTTTACAAACAGAATGGCAATAGAGGAGCGCTTGGGAATAAAAACTGAGGTGCATGGCCATATTGAGAAGATGGTGTTTTTTTTTAAAGAAAATGTATGGCCAAAGAAAATGTATATATGGCCATGCACTGAGGTGCATGGCTATATTGAGAAGATGGTGTTTTTTTAAAGAAAATGTATGTGAGTAAAATTAAAGTTGCTATTTGGAGAGAAAGATCACTTGGAAGGTGAAAAGGAATACATGTGTGAAAGAGGTGTTAGTAGAGGTTAAACACTTGAACAAGCAAAAAGGGTATGTTTGAAGAGGGAGAGCTAGAGATTCTTCTGTGGCCATGGCCCATGTGGGACACTCAGAGGGAGTGAGGCATCAGAAAGATAGATAGGTAAACTCAAATATTGGCATTAACCTAAAACTTAGTAAAAATTATGAAAAATCACTGAGTTGTGAATAAATGGCAGTGACCAATCAGATCTCTGGTTACAAATTCAAGTATGCTCACACAGCTTCCAGTAAACAGATTATAGTAGTGAGGCTCATGCCATGAAATGAGGTTTCTTTTTATATCATCTTTATACCATTCTTTATAACATCTTAGAAACTATTGTTGCTGTAAGCTGAGCTGATCTAAAAGCCACACCTACTGCTGCCTCTCCCTTTTAGTGTGACAGGTTATGATGTATGCATTAATTACCTACCACTTCTCCAGATTTTTGTATTTTTAAATATTTTCAGTCAATTATTAGTTAGGTTTGCCCTGAACTGATTTTGAAAAATATATAATTTTGAAAACAATATAAAAGTATTAATCCATAGAAAATTGTGAAAACATTAGAATAAATTAACAAGAGATAGATTATCAGTGGAAGAGCATCTGGAGACATGATTTTTGTCATCAAGTGCATGTGAGAGTTTTTGCAAATGTGTTTATTTATTGCCACATTCTTCTGAAGGGTTCATACTTTGATATCGTTTTCATGTTGATATTTGAAAAGAAACTGGTTTAGGACAAGGGTAATTGATATAAAGGGATTGAAGATTTCTTAAATATATTTGATGGTGACAGGAACTTTGCACCAGTATGTTGCTGTACAAGACGAGAAAAGAGAGAGGGTTGTAGATCAGCTTGCCCTGTAGCAACTATAGTGAATCGTGCCTTTGAGCTGATGTGATGCCAACAATAACTGATAAGCTCTTTACATTTTCTGTTTCCCCATCAGTCCACAATCTGACTTTTTTATAGACAAGGCTCACCTGGCAGGAGACATAGGTACTAGAGCTCAACTGTCAGCTGATTTGCCATAGAATTTATGTCTAATCCATCAGTGTCTACATGACTTTCATTGCATCTATGCTGAAAATTTCTCCTTTGGAATTGTGCACCAAGTCATCTGTTACAGGATCTTACCTGCAGATTCTCATGATGGTCTAGTGTCTACATTGGATGAAATTCATGTTTATTCTCCATTGCCTTGTTTTCCAGGTTAACAGAGAACACACCTGATAAAGGCAGATAATTGGTGCATATCTACAAATTTGTGTTGCAGTGTAATCCTATGTATTTTTATTTTATTTATTTATATACTAATTTTAATGAGGCTTTGATGTTTCAGAAATAATAACATGGCTTCATTTTACATTTACCTTCAGGGAAGGATGTGTCAGCTCTGTTTCCAGACGTAGTCAACTGCATGCAGACAGACAACTTGGAGCTGAAGAAATTGGTGTACCTTTACCTCATGAATTATGCTAAATCCCAGCCAGACATGGCAATTATGGCTGTTAACACCTTTGTTAAGGTACGTGGAACTTAAGTGATGCATTAATATTAGAATCTCGAAGGCCATTTTACTAGATATCTAACTGCACCAGATGTTTAAAGAGATTCTGATGTGTTTTGTCTATTGCTGTGGTTTTGGTCCATAATTATTATTTCATCTCTCTAATCTCTTACAGTGAAATCCCATAATCTGAATGGCAGGAAAATGAGATTCATTTGAATTAGCAAAAAATTTTTAACCAAATAGTAGTACCCCCTGAATGTAGATAACCTATTCTATACTTGTAGATAATTTTTAAGTTCCATACATATTTTAAAGTTTCTTATTATGTACTAAGCCTTATGGAATCCTGTTTTTTTTTTTTTCATAAAGAAGTTTCAATACTGTAGATGTTGCGTATAAACACTGTATCTTTGACAAAGGACCTCCAAACCTCTGCTATGAGAAGCTTTTATTATTAACACATTAGAGTCGGACAGTTACAGGGACAATAATGCTAAATAAAGTATTTGTAAGTAAAATTTTTCAAAGCATGAGAAACTGTAAATGAAAATAATTTTTGAAACATTAAAAACTTGAAAAAAAGTTTTGAAACATAAGAAATGTAAAATCAAATTTTACTTATCTTTAAACCCAACAAAATCATGGTTATTACATTTCTGCTTATTGTCATCCATTTATTATTCTTTCATTATTAGAAGAAATGTTGCAATGTAAGGTAAATTTTTACAAAGATGAGAATTGCTGAAATTAATGTGAAACGTAATTGTCCTGGCGTGGGAACCCAGATTTGGTACAGAGCTGATCAATGGTTTCTTTAGTTATTTATATAATTTTCTGCACGGTCACATACTAGAAAATAAGCACTGCTAATATGCATTGTTGCCATAGATGATACATACAAACTAGTCTGCAAAGCATGTTTGTAAAATGCAGGCAGATTTTCTGGGACATTATAAGCTGTCAAGTACACATACAGTTGTGCTGTACTAGGTGGCCTCTTTACTATTGGAATAGGCAGTTGTGTTATTTTTGTTTCTACATCCACCAGTTCAGCTTTATATCTGTAGCAGTTTAGTGTTTTTCTTTTTCTTTTTTTTCTTTTATTTATTTATTTATGTATTTATTTGTTTTTATTTACTTATTTATTTATTTTATTTATTTATTTAATTTTATTTATTTATTTATTATTTTTATTTATTTATTCATTTATTTATTTATTTATTTATTTTTTTTTTTTTGCTTTCTTGTGGGCAAGAAAGACATTTTCTGAAACTATTTAAAATTATATTGGTCTGCATAAGCTGGGACACACAACAAAGAAAACCAGTAGAACATTGAGTGCTTGGTGGCAACCTGTGAGGAACTGGGAGAAGCATTTCCATGATGTCAGGTGCTGACATGCCACATTATGAGACTCAGCAAGGAAGGACCAGAAAGATTTCAAATTGTCACCACCATTATCACATCAAGAGACAACCAGAATGAAATTTGTTTGTCTGCAAGACAGTTTGAAGGAAAGTAACAAACAATTATTGCAAAATATGGCTTCACACAATTCCATACAGACTGCTTTGTACCAAGCAGTGTTCCAACCTTGTTTTATCCTCAGCTGATGCAAACTAGTGATCTTCATACTAATTCTTGAAGACAGGTCTCATTGTTGTCTATTATAAAGTAAAAGTAGCATTGAACATTTGAGGCAGGTAGAGAGCTGAGATGTGGGAGGTAGGGACAAAAAGTTAATATGCCCATCTAGTATATCAGCCAGGAAGTGATTAGGTCAGAATTACTCAAACATGTTGGTGCCTGATACAGGCAAGCTACGCAGGTAGACTTTATATCATGTCCAGGGTAGAGTTATGTTTTATGTCAGTATTGTTTGTTGGTCTCCATTGTCTACCATACTTCAATAACAAGTATTATAGATAATTCTGTTAATTATTACAACAGCATGCTATCAGGGGAGACCAGTAGTTACTATGAAACTTGAAACTCACTAATATATTTCCACATCTTCATTAGTTTCATTATACACATTTCCTTTGTACCCTAGGACTGTGAGGATCCCAATCCCTTGATCCGTGCCCTGGCTGTGCGCACAATGGGATGTATTCGTGTGGACAAGATTACTGAGTACCTCTGTGAGCCCCTGCGTAAGTGTCTCAAAGATGAGGATCCGTATGTGAGGAAGACAGCAGCCATCTGTGTGGCCAAGTTGCATGACATCAATGCTTCCATGGTGGAGGACCAGGGCTTCCTTGACCAGCTGAAAGAGCTCCTCTCAGACTCCAACCCAATGGTAAGTCAAACAAAGAAAAGGGCTTGGTATTCATACAAGGGGAAGAGCTTCTGTGTCACGTGAATGTATTGTGTTGACTGCTGTGTAAATGTTAGTGAAGTAAATTCCATCGACAAAGATTTCTCCATCAAAATTTCTGTCAAAATAATTACTTCAGTGATGAATATCCAACTTGAATCAAATATTATTTATTAATGGGATAGTCTGCCATTGAAAATATGAATAAATTTTCAAAATGCACAAAACAGAATTTAGTGTTGTCAGAGCACCTATTGGCTCAGAGGCATTGAATGGTGGTGAATTTTTGTCTATTATAAATTTGAATAACCCTATCAAGGGGATTTAAATACCATGCATGTGGTGCATTGGTTGCAAGACTCTCTCTCTCTCTCTCTCTCTCTCTCTCTCTCTCTCTCTCTCTCTCTCTCTCTCTCTCTCTCTCTCTCTCTCTCTCTCTCTCTCTCTCTCTCTCTCTCTCTCTCTCTCTCTCTCTCTCTCTCTCTCTAGGAATAATTTGAACAGTTACATATGAATGCATTGTAATGAATCTAGCAATTCAGTTGGTGCCTCTCCTTGTGTGTCTGTATGTGGAGTGATGGCCAAGGGCAACAGAAAAGGCCCACTGAAGGTGCCAGCCCTCAAAGAGTACAGTCAAAAGTATTATCCGATTAGATGTGTCTTGAAATCTCACTCTTGAAATAGTTCAGGTCAAAGGTAGGAGATACAGAAGTGGGTATGGAGTTCTAGAGTATATAAATCAAAGGGATTAACTCCTTCAATAGAGAGGTGAATATAATAGGAGGTAAAAGTAGAAAGTGAGACCATGGAAGGAGGAGAGGCATGCAGTTAACAAGATCAGAAGAGCAGCTAGTGTGAAAGAAGTGATAGGAGATAGTGAAGAGAGATAGGCTGAAGACAGTCACTTAGAGGAGATGAGTTGATGAAATGAAGTGCTTTTGATTCTACCCTGTTCATGATAGCAGTATGAATGGAAACCCCTGTACTTGTGAAGTATACTCCATGTGTAGGTGAATAAGGTGCCTGTAGTACAGAATTAGCAGCTGGAGAAAAATTGGCAAAGACAGGTTAGAACACCTAACTTCATGGAAGCCGTTGTAGCCAGAGACTAATACTTTTATAAGAGGGAACCAGGTGCCGGATCACTATGAGTGTGCATCAATATGTGATTATTAAAATAATGACATTCATACAAGAGTATGTTTACAACATCAATTTCACCAAGACATGGAAATGGAAACCAAACTTGAATTGCATTTTTCTCAAAAATGAACATGACTAAACAGTAAATGAAAGTACATTTATATTTTTTGTATGAATTCAATAAATCTTTGGGATTTATACATAAGTTGAACTCTTAATGAAAAATGTAACATAACACTTTTATTAAAGTTATTATTTTTCACAGCATATGAAAAATAAATTAAAACTATTGATTTTTAATAAATTAACATATATATATGCCATATATATTGAAAAAAATAATCACATACATTTTTTAGTATGATATAAAAAGTTAGAAAGAAATCATTGGAAAAATTACAGAAATTGTAAGTAAAAAATCCAGTAAAAAATAGAAAAGATTTTTGAACTGATCAACTTCAAATTATAATATGATAATTGTGGCATCATTATTTATGCTGTAATACCTAGTCAGAACAGTAGATGCAATTTCCAGCTTCCTGCTAAGGGCAAATTGTTTTGGGGAAATTCTGTGTATGAAATGTTCTTTGAGGGAAAATTTACCTGGAAGAAAACTTAGGTTATGATTTCAGTTCCTCAGGAATGAATATATTCTGGTAGGCTTCTGTCTTTTGAAATATTAACATGATATGTGTTTTTAATTTTCATTCTGTTACTTTTGTACAGAGTGTATCTCCTCTGCATAGGTAACTGGGTCCATAATGAAATGTTGAAAACTTGATTTTGCATTTAATTATTCAACCTGTCACTTCAGGTGGTTGCTAATGCAGTGGCCTCCCTGACGGAGATCAACGAGGCGAGCAGCTCAGGCCAGCCGCTGATGGAGCTCAATGCAGCCACCATGAACAAGCTACTCACGGCTCTCAATGAGTGTACTGAGTGGGGTCAAGTCTTCATCCTGGATGCCCTCTCACAGTACAGCCCGAAGGATGAACGTGAGGCACAGAGGTAATGGTTCCTTGCTTATTGTGTTCGTTGAGGTTACCAATAGTGTTTCCTTGTACTAATCACGGTTGTTTTGATTTTTATGACTATTTCAAAATGTAAGAAAACTAGGAATGGTCTTAAGTAAATCAGAGAGAGAAGTTCACTCTGAAACACAGTTAGGATTTCATTAAGTAGAATAGTTGTTGGGCTAAGAGTGTAAATGTTGTGTGTATTCATTTCTTCCAGGATTTGTGCTTTGTAAGGGGCAACCTATGTGGGGTTGCCAGCCTGTTATGTAGATAGATAGATCAGTTGTATTATCAAACTAACCTTATTTGGTGGGCTTCTCGATCCTTGATAACTGGAAGGAGGAAGGGTCAGAGGAAAGCCACACATTGTTGATGGGTCAGGTGTAAAAATAATGAAATAGATATAAAATTGTAATCACAGCAGAAAGTTAAAAGGTGTATTAGATGAAGCATGATGACAGTACATTGATATCTGTATAAGTAATTCATAAAGTTTACTGAAAGAATATCAGAATAAGAATGAACTTGAAGAACTGTATATATATACTTAGGTCCACATTAGAAATCACAACTGGCTGGTGAAAGAGGCATTTATACAAGCTTTGTTAGGCTGACTTCTTAATTATCCTTCCTGCCATCCAGCATCTGTGAGCGTATCACTCCTCGCCTTGCTCATGCCAATGCAGCGGTCGTCCTCTCTGCTGTCAAGTGCCTCATGAAATTTATGGAGCTGATGGTTGGGGACTCTGAGTTTGTTAAGAACTTGACCAAGAAATTGGCACCTCCCCTGGTAACTCTGCTGTCGTCTGAGCCTGAGGTTAGTGCCATCATCTTTGGTATTCAAAACATGCTTTAATTAACTCAATGTGTAATTTTCAGACTCATTTCTATATATGATAATCTGCAGTTGTGAAATTTTGAAAGCACAGTCTCTAAAAGTGTATTTTTCATAATTTTTCTTTGTGATCTGATTCAGGTTCAATATGTTGCACTGAGGAACATCAACCTCATTGTGCAGAAGAGACCAGAGCTGCTTAAGCATGAGATGAAGGTGTTCTTTGTTAAATACAACGATCCCATCTATGTGAAGCTGGAGAAGCTGGACATTATGATCCGTTTGGCATCTGAAGCAAACATTGTGCAGGTCCTCTCAGAGCTTAAGGAGTAAGTTGAGCCACTAAGCCTTCACATGTGGGTTGGTGAGATAATCTTACACTTGCCCACTAGTCTGTTGATATTTTTATATAGCACCTTAACTTTTTTGTAGTTAGGTAGAAGATAATGATTGTTTCCTCTCCCTAAGATATGGTTGTACAGTAATTGTCAAGACTTGTCCCTTATATTTGATCTAGTTTACATGCTGTTTCAGTACTGCAAGACATCCTTTAGTTGCCGTCAGAAGATAAAGTGACTATGGAGTTTTACAAATGCTGAATTTTAATGTGTTATTAATGAGACTTACATACTTACATTCAGAATGAAAAATTGATACCAAGAAATAAGATATTCTTAAAACAAATTTTGTAATTACAGTGAGTCTTTATAAATGCTCTAATAAGATCTGTCCCTTTCCACCAAGGACCAAAAAGGGCTAAGAGTGTGAAAGATGTGTGTGTTGCTTTGCCTGGGTCTCCCCTTGCAGGATTACTGGCCTGGTATATTGATAGATAAATGGGGGATGAAAAAAATAAATAAATGGTAATATATAGGAAAATGAAGAATGCAGTACCATAATACCAAAGTCCAGCATTTGTCTGGTATTTTGTTATGTCTCCTATTCATCATTTCAAAACATTACAGATATGCCACAGAGGTGGATGTGGACTTTGTGCGTAAGGCTGTTAGGGCCATTGGGCGCTGCGCCATCAAGGTGGAGACATCAGCTGAGCGTTGTGTCTCCACTCTCTTGGACCTGATCCAAACTAAGGTGAGTGATCTGTGTCAAACCCCAAAAACACTTTTGTTCATGCATGTCTCTTATTTTGTCTTATTTACAGATGAGACCTTTAATTTGTGTTCAATAAGTTCAAAATGGAGTTTGTTTCCAGTCAGAGCTGTACGTAGCAGCTTTTGCAATTAACATTAATTGAAAATCAGAGAAACTGCTGAAGAAGCAAGTACAGAAGCCCAATAAATCTGCTTGGAAGGGTTGTTGGCATATTAATTTTTGCAATTGGTCAAAGAAAATTGAAATAATGTATGTTGAGGAAGGGACTGAGATATGTGAGTGTTAGTATAAAGCTTGTGTCTGCCAGGATTTAACTAATTTTCTGATAACTTTTCTCTTATGCTTCTTACCTGCTATATGGGATAAAAAGTGCATTGTGTTTCAATAGCCTTCCACTCTCATGCCCTGTTTTGTGTGTGTGTGTGTGTGTGTGTGTGTGTGTGTGTGCTTGTATGCATGTACATATGTGCGCACATGCATGCATGTGTATGTTCCATGGAGTTGATGCTATATGTTTTGTATTGCAGGTGAACTATGTGGTGCAAGAGGCCATTGTGGTCATCAAGGATATCTTCCGCAAGTATCCCAACAAGTATGAGAGCATCATCTCCACCCTCTGTGAGAATCTGGACACCCTGGATGAGCCTGAAGCCAGGTACTGACCCTCTCCTGCCAACTTGTACACCTTGTAATGGTGGTGTTACCTACATGTCCTGGGCTTGGATGGGTGAATGAGAACATTTTCTGTCTTGGTCATAAAATAACTTATGATTTAATGACCACAGTAAGGAGGCACAGGATGTTACCTTACACATGATTGAAAAAATAACATTTCCATGAGAGTGTAGATACGAGATGATGTTGCCTGTAGTGGAGGTAAAACTTTACACTAAGGTATCCATTGTTATCATAGAGTTATCTTAGAGTATCTCAGTGACATGGAGGAAATACATGGTTATAGTTGCCTGATGATACTGATTATTCTTTTTACATGTGCACACAGAGCCTCCATGATTTGGATCATTGGTGAGTATGCAGAGCGTATTGACAATGCTGATGAGCTGCTGGAGAGCTTCCTGGAGGGCTTCCATGATGAAAACACCCAAGTCCAGCTGCAGCTGCTTACAGCCATTGTGAAGCTGTTCCTCAAGCGGCCCACAGACACCCAGGAGCTGGTGCAACAGGTGAGGTGTTCTGTGGTGGTGGTGTTGCTGCAATTGTTTGGACATCTAACATTGCTTACAAGTTAAATGATAATCTTTATGTCAGTTGAATACAAAAAGGATGAAACAGGACAAAAATTGTGTTCTCATCACTTCATGCTCATTTTCACTTAAAAGTTGAAGAGTTTAGGGGTACACTACACCTAGAGATTGAAATATAGCTTTTGACAAAACTGGGTTCATAATATTCCTATACCATCTAGAAATAATCCCAGAATATTTTCCTTGGTGGGAAGGATTTAAAATAGTTTAAAGGTTCTTTCCCAGCAGAGGGGGCATGTCACTTTGGGACTTATTTAACATGGGATAAAGGCAATTTTCACTGAAATCTCACTTCAGCAGCAGCCATAGGCTGTGTGAGAGATGGAGAGCATTTGTGAGTGGAGAGTGCAAATCAGTCACCTGTCAAACTTCAGAGGGAGATAATATATCTATGAGCTCTATATTTTACTGATTCTGACTCCTGATACCCTGTTTATTACATTCTCCTTGTGTTTTCCTTCATTATATTTGTAAAACACGACAAAAGAAAGAGAATGATATTTAAAAAGCCAAGAGACAACATCTGAGAGAGCTGAAGAAGAAAAACACCTCCGTGCCACCATGCCTTGACTCTCCACTGCCACTCCTTCTCCCTGTCCTCCTCTTCCTCCTCTTCTTCTTCCTCCTCCTCTTGGCATCATACCAAGGATTCTTCCCTGCATCATTCCAACACCTACAGCCACTTCCACACCCTCCTCCACCACTTCATCCACATCTTCAGTAAGAAAGTTGAATTTCAGTGCTCAGATTGACCACATCCACTCTGCTGTCAGGATGTTGTAACAAAGATCAAGCCTGTGTGCTGGAGTCTAATGAGGAGAATACACCCACTGCTGGCTAAAATGAACCTCTTTCCAATGATGTAGGGGCTTTGAGAACCCCAGCAGTGACATTTGATATAAACAAACTGGTTAAGTTGTAAAATACGTCTCTCTGAAGGTGGTGTTAATGTGACTGATAGTACTTATTCCTTTAGATAAAGCACTTAAAATTAAAATATTTTGATGGTTTTTAGAATGCTTTACTTTTTATGATGATCAGTAAGATATATAAAAATAATTTAATTTGTTGAGGAAATAAGACCATTACATGCATTTCTAATTTTAAAATGCTCATATCTCGATAACATTTTCTGATCACGGAAAATCTGAAATCCATCAGATTTTGATGAGACTACTTGAGGATATTGCTTTTACTAGCAGCTGGCATGCTGTGAATAGATGTTGTGGGAAATATAAATGAGTTAGGAGTAATAGTGGGAAAGAGTGACAAAAAACAATTTTACACAAAACTGGACATATATAATATAAAGATGTGCCACTGTTCCATTGTGTATGTGAAGATTTCAAAATGCTTTGCATAGGGTGCTAGGCATATCAAAGGAATTTTCACAGCCAAAGAATATGTACTTGGTTTAGTATTAATGCTGCTGTATAATTTATTGTTATACATATATGTACATGTGTACATATATGTATATGTACATTTTTGTTCACGTAAAATGTTGGCATCATGAATACCTATTTACCTACAAAGTTTCAGTACTTAACTCAGAATATTTTAGATAGATGCCTCAAGGTGTTGTATACCTCATCAGGTATTTATGATTTCACTAAATAATTTAGTTATTATTCAGAATTGTAAGATTTAAATTTTCTGAAAATGTTATTCTGAGCAATTACATTGTTGATTGAGTTATTATTTTCCCTAAATTCAAGAAATTATTGAGACATGTACAGGTGATGCTGAGTGAGACAATTTTGTTATCAGGTGCTTAGTCTGGCCACCCAGGACTCTGACAATCCAGATCTGAGGGACCGAGGCTTTATTTACTGGCGGCTTCTCTCTACAGACCCTGGGGCAGCCAAGGAGGTGAGTTGGGCTCCTGCCTCACCCCTTTCATATTTACTCATGTGTGCTGCTGTTAAGGAAGAATTGTTATTGTATATTTGTCTTGGTCTCATCTTTATTATCTTTGAAGTGTCAGAGCTACAGTGTGTTATGAACATTAATTGGTATTAATATTATTGTTGAGTAGTATGTGTTTTTATGTTAATTTGGATTATCCTAGCCTGTAAACTGTATGTGTTGGTGTGATGTTTGGAATGGTGTGCTCTTTTTGCTAACACAGTCCTCCTACCTGTAGGTGGTATTGGCAGAAAAGCCCCTCATAGCTGAGGAGACAGACTTAATTGAGCCCACTCTGCTGGATGAATTGATCTGCCACATTGCCTCTTTGGCCTCCGTCTATCACAAGCCACCTTCTGCCTTTGTGGAAGGCCGTACTGGCCTGCGCAGGGCACTTCCAAAAGTGAGTTAGCACTGCTTGTATTATTACAGGGTTACCTAAGTGAGAAGAGTCATTGATGTGTTGCTTAAAAGCACTGGAATGATCTTTTCATGTATTCTTGTACAGATATATGGGTCCTTGATAACACATTTATCAGAATTTTAATTGTTGAATATTATTCAATTTTCTTAAGCAGTCATCAGGAGACAACGAAAATAACAGTGACCAACAGCAGCAGCAACAACAACAGCAGCAGCAGCCCACAGTCATTCCCAATCAGGATTCCCTCATCCCAGACCTGCTTAACATGGACATCAGTGCTCCTCCAGTTGTTCCTGCTGCTCAACCAGGTAATGACTCAGTCTTGTGTAGTTACTGAATTTAGAAATGTGGAACATCATGATGGTTTTCCTCAGCATTTGAGCACTCACGGTTATTCTTGCTCTGCAGCATACACTGGTGGCACTCTTGACCTACTGAGCGGGGGCCTGGACTCCTTGCTGGGAGGAGGTGGGGCAGATGCTGCAGCTGCTCCAGCAGCAGGTGCAACTCCTCCAGTTGGTGGGGCAAACACCTCATCTGCAGGTGTGAACTGTTCTAAGTATTTATTTTTGTTTTGCTTTGCTGAATGTGATGTTATGTTGAGGTCTTGCTCAGGGGTATTTGTATTTTAGTCTCATTGTGATGAATATCCATAGACATCTTAAGGAGACTTCAACTCAGTTACCATCCCTTTCTGAGAAATACCCCATAAGGGAGCAGGCATGAATCATGTAATGTTACATGTGTGTGTGTGTGTGTGTGTGTGTGTGTGTGTGTGTGTGTGTGTGTGTGTGTGAGTCAAGATACATAAATAATGTGTTATTTTCACTAGGTTTATTGGGTGATATCTTTGGTATGCCTGCCACTGCTGGGCAAGGGTACAGTCTCCCCAAGCAGCTGTGGCTGCCAGCAAACCGTGGTAAAGGGATGGAGATCACTGGCACCTTCTCCCGCAGGTAAGGGTGATGAGTAACAAGGAGAAGAGACAAGTGTCATATTAA
>NC_087160.1:28526931-28544431 GCF_035594125.1 Scylla paramamosain
ATTTTAATTACACCATTTTTTATCCATTAAGTCATTTCCGTTACTTTTTCAAGAACAAAAATAACAAACGTGCTGAATTATTATTATTTTCTATTTATGTCTTTGTTTCTTTTTTTTCTTCCTTCTTTCTTTTTCTGTCCTTTCTTTCTAATCTCTCCTTTCTCCCACAGTGAAGCAATGCAGCGTGTGACAAGATCGTAGGGAGGTTAGAGGACTATTCGCGTGGCGTGACTGGTATTACATGTAACTGCAATGTGAAAAGAAACGTAGAAAAATAATAGAGATAATGGGAGAGTGAATGCCTTGCCCGTCACTGTGAAGCCCATTTGTTGAGAGAGAGAGAGAGAGAGAGAGAGAGAGAGAGAGAGAGAGAGAGAGAGAGAGAGAGAGAGAGAGAGAGAGAGACGAAATAAGAAAGTACACACATCACTCGAAGCCAAGCAAATTATTTAAAATGGCTGAGTTTGGCATTTCTCTGACGTGTGTGTGTGTGTGTGTGTGTTTACAGCCATTCCCACTCCATACAGGCAAACCAAGTGTATTCAGGTGTGAAAAGAATGTGCAGGGGAAGTTGTTAAAATTATTGTGGTGGAAATTATTAAGCAAGGATTCCACGTAAAACACCTGCTTGCGGCGCTCGTAACTTTACCTGGTGGGGACGCACTTACTTACCTGGCAGTACTGCACGTGACCTTCATCATCACGGGAGTCGTTCACGCGTCACACTCATATCTGGGATACGAGTCGACGTGGAGGTTGTTTATTGGCGCATCTTGGGTTCATTTTGTATTCTGTGCCTCGTTTGGAACCCTCTCGACACACACACACACACACACACACACACACACACACACACACACACTCCTCCTTATTAACAACGTACCTTTTTCAGCTTTTTCTTCCTCCCTTCTACGACTTAAATTTTCTCCCTGAAGTGTGTCAAGCCTTTAAATTCCTCCTGCAGCTGAGAATTATTCCAAGGTACACACTTCCCCCTTGGAGCGTGACAGCACACACACACACACACACACACACACACACACACACACACGGTAACCAAGGAACATATACTTATTTTCCTCCTCCTTAATTCCCACTACCTCAGATCCTTAGAGAGCACAGCAAACCCTTTTAATCCCCTCAAAATTATTCCCACATCCACCTACTTTCCTTCACATGACACACGGGACACGGGGGCACTAACCTTGGAAACACTTCGTATCCTTCCCTGCTCTGTATCTTCGTTGCTCAGGCTTAGATTGTCAGATGGATGCTTTCTTATTCTTCTTCACAAACACGATTGTTGTATAAGCGTCTGCCTCAGAAACAGCTTGTCTCATCCTCTTCGTTTCTCCAACTTCCCATGTCCTAACTTGTCTTGGGAGTGTTTTTTTAAGGTTTGTTATTGCCACACTAAAACTGAACATGACATGAATGCTTCCTCTCTGTGATCTACTATCTTGGGAATCCTTTATTTTGGCTCTTCTTTTCTCTAACTTCCTGTGCCTTATTGTTGTCTTAGGGGTATTTTTAAGCTTTGTCTTTGTTACACACACAAATGAAAATGAAACAAAAATAAAATAGAATGAAATGAAATGACAGCATATCAGGATTTCTCTCCTACGCCTGCAGCTATACAGACACACAAAGCCATGAATACTTAATTTCGTGTCTACTCTTTTTTCGAATCCCTCTGCCTCGAATTTTCTCAAGAGTCTTATTATCCTCTCCAAAACTAACCATAACCTAAAGATTCCCTCTCCATTCTAACCATAATGGCTCACTAACCCAGAAATACTCTTTTTTTTTTTTTTTAACTCTTCTTCCTACCTCACAATTTCTTAAGGATAGTTCACGTCTTATTATCCTCATGAATATCTACCTCAGCACACGAGAACCTCCTCCCCGCGCCCTGAGCCACACAACCACAGTGACTCAGGGCCAGTACATCTCGTTCACTCGTTCCTCCAAATTCATGTCGTAGAATTTTTCAAGGATACGCTTAAGCCCTGACATTTCACACACACACACACACACACACACACACACACACACACACACACACACACACACACACACACACACGCACAAATGAGCATAGCGTGTGAATATTTCATAGCTACGTAAGCCTCTAGCCGCACTCACTCGCGCACCAGGGACCATTCTGTCTTGTGTTCTCTTATTTTCTTTCTACGTTTGCTGTAATGGCTTAGACTTTCATAAGGGTATTTTTTTTTAGTCTTCTTATTCCTTCCGCACACACACATACACCTCAAAATAATATATATATATATATATATATATATATATATATATATATATATATATATATATATATATATATATATATATATATATATATATATATATATATAAATAATGTTAAATAAATAAATTAAAAGTCATCATTATTATCATTATTATCATCATCATCATCATTATCATCATCGTCATTGTCGTCGTCGCCATCACTCATCATCAGCGTCTATGATTTCAATGCAGTCTCTACTCACCTTTCTCGCCTGTCTGTTTGTTCCTCCTCAGCACACGAGTACCAGGCCTCAGAAAACAAACACATATAGGAGTCTAACCTAACCTAACCTAACCTAACCTAACCTAACCTAGCCAAACCTAACCTAACCTAACCTAACCTAACCTAACCTAACCTAGCGTAACCTAACCTAACCTAACCTAACCTAACCTAACCCAACCTAGCCTAACCTAACCTAACCTAACCTAACCTAACCTAACCTAACCTAACACATATAGGAGTCTAACCTAACCTAACCTAACCTAACCTAACCTAACCTAACCTAACACATATAGGAGTCTAACCTAACCTAACCTAACCTAACCTAACCTAACCTAACCTAACCTAGCCAAACCTAACCTAACCTAACCTAACCTAACCTAACCTAAAGCAACACAACAAAAACAACACAAGCAGTCTGACCTAACGCAATGTAACAGCACTGACACAAGAGTTAACCAGTTTTCTCAATCATTCATCCCTTTTACTGGTAAACTCTGGAACTCCCTGCCTACTTCTGTATTTCCGCCTTCCTATGACTTAAATTCCTTCAAGAGGGAGGTTTCAAGACACTTATTCATCAATTTTTGACTACTGCTATATGACCCTTTTATGGGACTGGCATTTCAGTGGGCATTTTTTTTTATTTGATTTTTGTTGCCCTTGGCCAGTGTCCTTCCTACGTAAAAAAAATAAAAAAAACAACAACAACACAAAGTCTAACCTAACCTAACGGAACACAACACACCACACACAGTCTAGCCTAACCTAACTTAACAAACCTAACCTAACCTAACACAACAGAACACAGTCTAACCTAACCTACTAACGCAACACAGCGTAGCACAACACAAACCTAACCTAACCTAACACAGCAGAACCGTCTAACCACAACACAACACAAACCTAATCTAATCTAACGTAACACAACACAACACGAAACAAACACTCTAACTTTGCGGAACACAACACAACACAAACAGTCCAATCCAACCTAACCTAAAACGGCAATGCAACACAATACGACACACTCTAACTTAACCTAACCTAACCTAACGCAACACAACACAGCACTGTCTGCCTTGCCTCAGTTCTCCCTCCTGCGTCTCACATTCTTTCCGGCGCATCAGGTCACCTTGGCAACTAATAAGACACCTAATTGGCTTTCTTCCTCCTCGTAATGGCACTTATGAGTTTATCTTTATAGTATCTTTCGTTATAATTCGTTTTTTTTCTTTTTTCTGTTTCTCGTGTTTAGTTTCATTTCATTTTTCAGTCAGAGAGGGAGAGAGAGAGAGAGAGAGAGAGAGAGAGAGAGAGAGAGAGAGAGAGAGAGAGAGAGAGAGAGAGAGAGAGAGAGTATATTATCTTCATCTTTTCACTGTTACTGCTAACTCAAAATAAATAAATAAATAAATAGATAAATAAATAAATAAATAAATAAGTAACTGTAAAAATAACCATGAGTAACAATAACAAAAACATAAGTAAAAAAAAATTGTGTATATGTGTGTGTGTGTGTATAATCACCATGAGGCATCCAGATATGTACTGTATGTTTATATGTATGTATGTATGTATGTATTCCACGTCATACACATTCCACTCTCGTCTACTCGCCTTTCTTCACGCAGGCTTCGCTCCATCCTGGCGATGATTAGATGGTTCAGTCTCGCCGATTCACTCATTTTCGATCTGGCTTCACCTGTTCCTCAAAAGTTCATTAATTGCATCGTGTCTGCTTTGCTCTGCTTCCTGTGTGTGTGTGTGTGTGTGTGTGTGTGTGTGTGTGTGCTATGCCCTGTCACTAATGAGTTTTCTCTTTTGCAGGTAAGAGCCGAGTCTTCTCTCACATCCAGCCGACACAGGTGAGAGAGAGAGAGAGAGAGAGAGAGAGAGAGAGAGAGAGAGAGAGAGAGAGAGAGAATGATATATGAAGTAAACAAATCTCACGTCCTTCTCTTCCCTCCTTCCTCTCTCTCCCCTCCTCCCTGCCCTCCACAAACTACCGCAGGCCCCTTACGTGATCCACAGAGCCGTAACGAGAGCTGAGGATCGCCGGTTGTTATGACGCCGGATTAACGCCAGGGGAGGGGAGGGGAGGGGAGAGAGGGAGGGAGGGAGAGAAAAAGGGAGAGGAGGGGAGTGAGGTGAGGATAGGGAGGATAGACAAGGCACTGATGGAGAGGAAGGGAGGTGATGAGATGAAGGATGGTTAAGGGAGGAGAGAGGAGGAGGAGGAGGAGGAGGGGGAGGAGGAGGAGGAGGAGGAGGAGGAGGAGAAGAAAGAGGAGATGGAGGAATGAGGAAGGAAACTAATTGAAAGGAATAGTTGAGGGAGGAAATATAATAGATGAAAACTGGGAAGGGGTAAAAGAGAAAGGGAAGAGAGACGAAGGGCAAGCGAATACTATGATGAAGAGAGAGAGAGAGAGAGAGAGAGAGAGAGAGAGAGAGAGAGAGAGAGAGAGAGAGAGATGGGAATGTCATTGGTGGTAGTGGAGAGGGACTGGCCAGGATTAAGGGACATTTAGCACGTGTGTATGAGTGCGCGGTGGTGCTGCATCACCTCACAGTTATTAGTGTTGGCGTGTATTAATTGGCGTACTGGAATGCATCCGTGTAGCTTTTTATTTATCTTTATTTACTGCACCAGTTTTATAGCCGGAATTAATGAAAGAACTAGGCTGGTTTGAGCGGAATTGGGCTACAAATTACGTGACTGGCCTACGCTGCTGCAGATTGGGCTGGATTGCGTGAACTGGATGCAAATTACTTTAGAGGACTGGGATTACGTTGTGTTGGAGTGGACTGGACCGTGGGAGACCGTGACAGACTGGACTAGACTGACTTTTAAAACTAATGTACATATACAGTCTGTGCGAAAAGTTACAAATTACTCTTTGACCTCGAGTTAGGAATTGAATGAAATTGGTAGGACTGGGTCAAAGATGGGCTCATTGACTGCTGTAGAGGATGCAAGTCATTATTCTCAAGTATTTCCACCACGTCTTGTCTCGGCAACTTCTAACAGGCTCCAGGGGAAGTTGTGATTTTCAAGAAGCCTGTGTTCATAATTCTAGTGATAGTTTTAATAAGTTTTCTGTCAATGATGAAAAAAAAATAGCATGAAAACCAGATCAATCATCATTGTGGCCTTTGAAAAATATTCCTATGTCGTTATACCCTCGGCCTTAAGTCCTGTAATCTGAAAACCTACCAATTATCAGGTTTCGCAAGGAGATTACCAGTAAATCAGAGGACTTTAGATAGAGCCATAAGTCTGTAGCTGACTAACACATAATTCTCACTTCCACGCCGCTCATCGTTTTACCCTCATCCTTAAGTCTTGTGATCTGCTTAAGATCCAATGTGCGCCACGTTCTCCAACGAGGCTGACAGCAGATGACATGATTTTTTATTAAGGGATGCGAGTCGTTAATTCGTGGTTGGTAACTGAGTAACATACTTTTTTACCCTCAGCCTTAAGTCCTGCGATCTTAAAAAAAAAAAAAAAAAAAAAAAAACAGTTATCAGATTTTGCAAGGGAACTATCAATAAATCAGAGGACTTTTGATTAAGGAACAGGAGTCGTTAGTTAGTGGTCGGTGGGTGAGTAACAAAACATTCTCACTTCCACGTTCTTTATCATTTCACTGTTCCCTCTCCACGCTGAACAGTAGCAGACGTACCAGTGATCTATCAAAAAAAAATCTACCAATTGTTAGATTTTGTAGAGAGGCTGTCAGCAGATTTGATTATATTTGAATACAGTAAAGCGTAAAACACAGTGGGAAGGAATGCATAAAGTAACTCGACTTGTGGTGGCTGTACGAGTGTAAGGCAACGCAGTATTCAGGATGAGGGACGGACCTCCACTGTACTCGACATCAGATAATCCTCAGTAGTTATCTTCCTTGAGGGGCGACAGAAGAGGGTATAAAGGGCTGGGGAGAGGAGGAGGAAGAGGAATAGGAGTAAGAGGAGAGGGGAAAAAAAGTGAGAGGAAGGGAGGGGTGTAACGTGTGTTGAAAGATGAGAGTGAGACGACAAAGAGGGGAGGTGTGACAGGGAGAGTAAGGAGACAGTAGCCAAAAACAAGATGTAACAGATGTGAGTGGAGAGAGAGAGAGAGAGAGAGAGAGAGAGAGAGAGAGAGAGAGAGAGAGAGAGAGAGAGAGAGAGAGAGTTGTTGGAGATAAAGGTGAAAAAGAACAAGAGGAAGAAAAGATGTGGAAGCGAGAAGTGAAAGATGAAATGAAGGATAAAAGTAAAGGAACCAAGAAATATAAGCGCAAAAGTGAGATAGGAACACGATAGTAAAAATGGAGAGAGAGAGAGAGAGAGAGAGAGAGAGAGAGAGAGAGAGAGAGAGAGAGAGAGAGAGAGAGAGAGAGAGAGAGAGTGGTTAAGTTTCTATCGGAAAGACTAGGGAACTATGCAATAATGTCTTACAAAATCTTGCGTGGATAGATAGAGGTTGAGGTGATAGTGTAGTATTAGTATTAGTAGTAGTAGTAGTAGTAGTAGTAGCTGTTGTTGTTGTTGATACATCTACCTTCTACTATTTAGGGTGGAGAGGGAACCGTTATCTAGAAGTCACACAGATTCAAACTTCGCGCCGTCTTCCGTCACCCCCTCATCTCCCCATCGCCTCCCTTCTCTCATTCTCCTTTTACCAACACTTATCATTAACTCAGCCTTCCTAATGCATGCTGTGCCACTCTTAAATCACCATAATTAATTACAGTGAAATTTTCCTCCAACTGTGGCTGAGGAAAGGAATTGTGATGTTTTTAGTGATTAATGTTTCTCTCGGCACGCGTCTGTCAGTGAGGTGGGATCTCTGCAGCTCACGAGTGACACTGTTCTGGGTGGCGCCGTGTTGTGTTAGCATGGTGGTGTGTGTGGTGACGTGTGCTGGTTGTCATTGTGGTTTTGACGTGCTGGTTGAAGCTTTAAGGAATTCTGGCTGCTCCTGAATGAGGTGAGTGTTCCCTGGGTCACGATGGATGTCCTGGGGAAGTGGGTGAAGGTGGCAGAGGAGAGTTTTAGGCTTTCCTGTAATGCGTCATTGAAGTGCTCGAGGCGTGAGGGCTAGGCTGGTAGTGGTGGCGACTCTCCTTGTTCATTTAGTGTTGTATGTCACTCTCATGCCATCGTTTCTTAGTTCCTTAACGTGTTTCAGCTTCAGGATGTTTCAGTGCATATGATTGGCTAATGAGGTAAATGAGGCAATGGTCTTGTTACACTTGACTCGTTTCTGCCCCTCCTCGCCCCATCTCACTCCCTCCTTATCCCGTCTTTTACCCTCCTCATCACCTCTCCCTACCTTCTCACCCCCGCTTCCTACCTCCTCATCCCTGCTTCCTACCTCCTCACCCCGGCTCTCTCCCTCCTCATCCCCGCCCCTCCCTCCCCTCCGTTAGGTAATTGAGTGCTCAAGACTGATGCCGCATTGCAGGTGAAATGCAATAGATTTATAAACTATCTACCACCGCCTTACTCTTTGCCCCTTGAAGTATTTTTTTCGTCGATAAATTCCGAGTCAAAATTTCTTAAGTTCCGTTGTTTTTCGGTGCGGGTTGCCAACCATTCAGCATTGTGGTGTTAATTTCATCCTTAAATTTGGCCACATTCCTGTGAAGAAGAGAGACAGACATACTAATATATACTGAGTGCTTTAAGTAATACAAGGACAAAAGGAACAGAAGAGATGAAAAAGTAAGGAAAGAAAAGAGAAGATAGAGAGGTAGACAAGGTAGCAGCGAGGGCAGGAGCGAGGCAGGGAGAGAGGGACGTGAGGTGAAAGGATGTGGAGAATTGGTAAGTGGGAAGGAGTGAAAGATGGGATGCGTTTTTCTTCTCTGGGCCGCAAAATGCATAACCATTTGCCACCTACGTCTGCCTTCCTGACTGTCTCTCTCTGTCTCTCCCTGTTTTTCCATTTCCCTCCGTGTTAGGCTGCATATTTCTGTCTCTGCATCTGTACCTCTCTCTCTCTCTCTCTCTCTCTCTCTCTCTCTCTCTCTCTGTGTGTGTGTGTGTGTGTGTGTGTGTGTGTGTGTGTGTGTGTGTGTTTGTAGGTAGGTAGGTACTTATCTACTCTTATTCCATCAAGAAACAATTGAATATAAAAATTTAGGTAGAAGTCTAGGCTAATCTGGGAATGAAACAAAGGATGCATGCAGGAGGACAGTGAATGGAGGGGTGAAAACGAAGGCTCTAGGGAGGAAAGACTTGAATATAAGGGAAGCGTATAGAAAAAGAACTCTATAATTGGATGAATGAGAGAGAGAGAGAGAGAGAGAGAGAGAGAGAGAGAGAGAGAGAGAGAGAGAGAGAGAGAGAGAGAGCGGACATTTTTATGGGGGAAGTTTCGGTAAAAGGAGGAAGAGGAGAGTAGTGAGAGGGAATTATAAAGCACCCAGTAAATGTATGGTCAGAGAGAGAGAGATTTGAGAAAGATCCCTCCAACCTTCCCTCCATCTCTTCCATCCCTCTCTCCATCTCTCTCTCTCTCTCTCTCTATTGCTCTTCTCCCTTTCGATCTCTTCCTCTGCCTCCCTTGCACTGCCCCAGACTGTCACCCTAACATATCGCCTCCCTCCCATCCGTCCCTCTTTCGCCCTCTCTCTCGTCCGTCCCCCTCCGCCTCCCTCTCCCTCTCCCCCACGGAGGATGCTCGCGGGGGATCAGACGTGTGGGTGTGTAATCCGCGCCTGTCACGCTCTCTGTTTTTCATGTTGATGTGTGTGTGTGTGTGTGTGTGTGTGTGTGTGTGTGTGTGTGTGTGATATGTGAAAGTTGCTCATCAACTCATGCATACATACATACATACATATATACTTCCATCCATCCATCCATCCATCCATACATACATACATACATACATACATACATACATACATACATACACACGTTCTAATAAATTAAGCAAAACTAAACTTCATAAAAAAAAATCAACGCATAAAAGTTCTTGAAAAAAATAAAGTAAAGAAATAACGAAAAGAACATAAAAAAAACCGAGAAAAGAGTAAACTTCATAAAAAAAAACGCATAAAAACTTTAAGATATAAAATAAAAGATAACGAAAAAAAAAACGAAAACACGAGAAAACAATAATAATCAACGGATAAACAAGACAAGACAAGACAGACAGACAGACAGACAGGCAGGCAGACAGTAGTAGCAGTAAGAAGCCAAGCAGTCACGAACACCTGTCAGACGAGACAAGTCATCCATCCAGGTGTGCATCCGCCAATCATTTAACCTTTTTCCTTACCCCCTTTCCCCCCGGTCTTCAGGTGAGCTTCAGGTGGATGCCTCGCTCACTCAGGCGGGCAGGGGGACTCAATCCAGCTGCTCATACACACCACGGAATGTGAGGGAGGGAGGGTTATGAGGGTGATAAGGAGGGAAGTGGAGGGGGAGGGTGGAGGGAACCTTGACAGTGCTGCTGGGTTATGGAGGTACTAAGGGGGTGGCAAGGGCGTATGTGGGTGGTGGAATGTGCGTGAGGATGCTTGGGAGGAGGAGGAGGAGGAGGAGGAGGAGGAGGAGGAGGAGGAGGAGGAGGAGGAGGAGGATGGATGTGTGAAGGTCGTGAGGGCTGGGAAGGTTGGCTGGTGATAGTGGTGATGGTGGATGGAATGCTCTCGTGGTGGAGTGGTGGGGTGGTGGAGGGACATCTTGAGACTGAATGGACAAGGGGAGAGGTCGTCATGTGGAATTATTGAGTGGAAGCTTGCATGTGGGTGCCTGATCAGGAGGTGCAGGAATGTGTGTGCATGTGTATGTTCGATTGTAAAACCAACAAGTGGATGGGGCTGGGTGAGTACGTATGGTGCGAGGAGGTAATGGGAGGTGGAGGAGCAGGTGCAAGTGGAGGAGGAAGAGGTGGAGGCGTCAGAGTAACGAGTCGTTTGTTTCGAGGTAGGTGAAGGGGCTAATGATGAGAAATGAGGGAGGGGAAAGGGAAGGGGGATGGAGGAGGAGGGAGGGAGGGGGAGGAAAGAAGAGAGCTTGAAGGATGTTCTGAAGGGAGAGATGCTGGAGGAGGAGAGAGGAAGACCAATAAAGATGAAAGAAGTGCTTAAAGGGGAAAGAAAAAGAGGAGGAAGATGATGATGAGGAAACTGGATGCTCGTGGGAGGAAAATGAGGGAAGTCTATAGGAAAAATAAACTGGAGGAAAAGAGAACTGAACCAAGAAATTAATCGGGAAATAAGGAGGAGAAACAATTGAGGAAAGAATGAATAAAGAGAAAGAAAGGAGAACAAAGTATTGGAGGAAGTAAGGTAGGAATTCACAGAAGGAAAAGAAAGGAAACGAAAGAAGGAAGAATTAATAGAGACACAGAGATAGATGGATGGAAAAAAATAATATACACAGATGGAATGAGGAGGAGGAGGAGGAGGAGAAGGAGATGGTTTAGAGAAATTGAAGGAAGGAAGAGGTAGTGAACAGAAGAGGAAGAGTAAATAAGGTAGTTAGTGGAGGGGAGGCAAGGGTGGGGGAGGGAGTGAATGGGTGTGTGTAATGACTTTCACCCCACTGCTTGCTAACGGGGGAGGGGGAAGGGGTCAATTTGTTAAGGGGTGGTAGTTACTGTCGGGAATAAGGAACGTATATAATTTAATTGTTCCTCCTTGCTTCCTCCTCCTTCTCCTCCTCTTCCTTTATTTACTCTCTTAATAAACTGGTCTTTTTGTAACGGCAGCACGAGGAGCAGCAGGAGTTGTAATGTCGTCTGCGTTGTTGCTTTCTTTGTTTATTACTTTTAATCTTGGTCTTATTCTTATTAGTGTTCTCCTCGTTATTACAAACCACCACAACCGCCGCCGCCACCACCACCACCACCACCACCACCACCACCAGTGGCAACAATGACATTTGCATCAAGAACAGCTACTACTACTACTACTACTACTACTACTACTACTACTACGACTATCACTACTCAGCAAAAATCACAACTACTACTACTACTACTACTACTACTACTACTACTACTACTACTACCTCTTTTACAACAACAACAACAGCAACAGCACCAACCACCACCACCACCACCACCACTAGCAGCAGCATTACAGTGTTGGTCCGGTCATCACATCTGGTGGTTCGCGTATCGCCCCATGAAAGAAAAAGAACCTTAAATGTCACTGAATGTTACATATTACTAAATACATGAAGTTAGTTGCAGCTTGGGTATCTCTCTCTCTCTCTCTCTCTCTCTCTCTCTCTCTCTCTCTCTCTCTCTCTCTCTCTCTCTCTCTTTTTTACTTAGTCATTCTTTCTATTCATTTTTCCTCATTTCTTTTTCTACCTTTTATTTACTTTTCTCATTTCTTTGTTTGCTCGTTTGTCTCTGTTCATTTGTTGAGGAAGACCTTGACCTGCTGCGAGAGAGAGAGAGAGAGAGAGAGAGAGAGAGAGAGAGAGAGAGAGAGAGAGAGAGAGAGAGAGATCCTTTGTGTTCCCTTTCCTCAGTCTGTCGTGATGTCCCCCCCACCTTTTTCGGACACACACACACACACACACACACACACACACACACACACACACACACACACACACACACACACAATCATGGGGTCATCTTTCATCGTCCTCCTCCATACCAAAACTCTCTCTCTCTCTCTCTCTCTCTCTCTCTCTCTCTCTCTCTCTCTCTCTCTCTCTCTCTCTCTCTCTCTCTCTCTCTCTCTCTCTCTCTAACTTTCTATTCTTTAAAAGTTAGTCATGCAATTCTCAAAAGAGCGGGTGACTTTTTCAAGACTACACAAGCTTTTTTTTTTTGTGTGTGTTAATTCTCTTGGGAGGTCGAGGGAGGAGATTATGCTAGGCTCATTATTTTAAGCATTTTAAGTATTGCAATTACTCTTCAAGTGGACGCGGAGGTGATCCCATAAATCGCCGCGGTGCACCGACCTAAAAAGAAAAAAAAAAAAAAAGAAGAAAAAATAGACCGCAACCTGTTTTCTAAAGCCATTTATTAAGGTCGCGAAGATAATGGCCAGTTTTCAGCACCGCTCTTTTATACACTTTTCCAAGGCCACTTTTTTCATTCATCTTTTTTTTTCCTTTGTTTTCTGTTTTGTCTTCTAAACTTTTTTCCCTCTTTTCTGTTGATTCTACCTTCTGATCTTTTTTTTGTTTTTAATTCCTTCCAATGTTTTATGCTATGTGGTATTCTTTTTTGTGCTTTCATTTGTATGCCTTCATTATATTTTCCTAATTCATCTAATTTAATTTTTTTTTAATGTTTGTAATTATCTGAATCTTGATATTTTGTCATTTCCCATTTTTATCGCTTCCCTTCCTTTTCGTTCATCATTGTAATCCATTCTTTTTTTATCCCTTCTATCTTTTTGTTCCTTTAAAATGTCGTGCCTTGATTTTTATGGCTTCTATTTATATTCCTCTTTTGTTATCCCCTCTAGTTTTGTGTTTACCTAATTCAAGCATACCTGGAATGTACAGCGTCCCTTTGTGTTGCACAGGCTGCGTTATATATATATATATATATATATATATATATATATATATATATATATATATATATATATATATATATATATATATATATATATATATATATATATATATATATATATATATATATTTATTTATTTATTTATTTATTTATCTTCATGTCCTTAAGTTGCTGTGTTATACAAGAAAACTCAACATTAGGTCTACGTACATCCACAGGCAGGCTTTTTAGTGATTTTTTTTTTTTTTTAATCTTTTTATGCCCTAGATTTTTTTTATTATTTTTTTTATGCCCTAGTTGTAGATTAGGTCAGATTTTTCTTCTTTTTTTCTCTATTTTTAAGTCGGTGTTAATTACGTTCCGGGGTCGCTGTGTGTCATGCAAAATAAAGTCAGTGGAATTTTTTCAAGCGCACGTGTTTTATTTCGTTTTCTCTCCTGTCTTGTATAGTTGTAATTACTATGAGGTATTCTGTCGTATTTTCCCCTTTAATTATCCTGTTTTTGTAAGTGGAGTTGAATTATTTCCTCGCGGGGCAGGAGACGAGGACCGGATCCGTAAACGCTCCAGACTTTGGTTGGGACTGTTTTCAAAGGCCACACAGATGATTAGTCAGGTTCCTAGGGATGTTTTTCCCCAGTGACGATGCAGATCCTTGTGAAAGTATCACTAGAATCATGAAAACACCCTTGAAAGTTCCAATGACTTCCACTACAGATTTTTTGGACGTAGCAGTCGCGATAAGACACAGAGACGTTTGAGAGAAGTAAAGTTCAAGGCGTTAAATTACGACGCAGGTAGAGCTTAGGTAGAGGCGGGGCGGAGCAAGGCAGGGGCACGTTGTGAAGATAGGGAGAGGGGCGAGGAGAAAGGGTTTTAGGGGATGGATGCACGGGGCAGGGGTTAAGTGTTTAGATAAAAGGAGTAAGGGGGAGCTGAGGGGTGTGATGGAGCTGGGGACGCTGTGTTCAGGTAAGGGAACCATTAACAGGGGTGTGGTCTATGAGGAAAACGCGGAGGTGTGTATAGACAGACCTGGGCGAGATAGTACTGGCGGCGCGGCGGAGGGATGCGGGGATGGGGACGGGGAAGGGCCGGGGAGGGGCGGGCACTGGGGGAGGAGAAGGCGAGTCGGCAAACTGGTTCTCTCTTCAGAAGTGGAGTGAAGGAAGAAGGTCTTTGTGGTTGTTTTTGCCGCGTGTGTGGAAATGGACCAAGAACTGACACAGAAATCCACCCAACGCTGCCTCGCCTTTGCTTTTGCTCTTGCTGGTGGTGGTGGTGGTGGTGGTGGTGGTGGTGGTGGTGGTGGTGGTGCTCCTGTACCATCTATCTACCCCCCGCGGACCACACACACACACACACACACACACACACACACACACACACACACACACACACACACACACACACACACACACAGACCACCATGCTCATACGCATAGCTGTATGTAGGCATTTTTTGGTTTTGCCTTAATAGCTCTGTATTCTCTCTCTCTCTCTCTCTCTCTCTCTCTCTCTCTCTCTCTCTCTCTCTCTCTCTCTCTCTCTCTCTCTCTCTCTCTCTCTCTCTCTCTCTCTCTTCACTACACCTCTCCATCTTTCCTGCCTTTCTTAAACGTTTCTCATCCATATTTTTTCCTCCACCGCCTTTTTCACTTTCTCCTCCTCCTCCTCCTCCTCCTCCTCCTTCTCCTCCTCCTCCTCCTCCTCCTCCTCCTCCTCCTCCTCCTCCTCCTCCTCCTCCTCCACTTTATATCTTCCTTTTATGATTGTCTCATTCCTTACCTTTCATTGCACATTTTATATATTTCCTCCTTCGCACCTCCTCCTCCTCGTCCTTCATCATGCCTGCCTTTTCATCTCCTTTTATTACCTGTGCCACTTCCTCTCACGTATACCACACACATGCGTCCCCCTGCTCATTTCTCTTCTCCTCGCCCTCCCCCTCCCGCCCAGTTGCCCCTTGCGTTCTAGCCCTGTCCCCCCTAACACCCAGCCACGCCCCGTTCAGCCCCGCCCTGACACACACTCACCAATGTCACGGATTTCTGGCCTCCACACCGATTCATGAATACATTACGGGATTCACTGACTCACCCACGTGGAATTTACCTATTTAGTGATGGGTACTAATGATGGGATTAATATTACTGTCTTCTGTTTTTGCTGCTCTTCCTCCTCCTCCTCCTCCTCCTCCTCCTCCACGTGCCAGTAAAGAGTCCAGAAAGATCCAGATGGTCTGTTGCTGTTTGTTTAGCCTTTGTAAACCCTGTTAATTCTTGTAATCCTTCTTCTCCTCCTCTTCCTCTTCCTCCTAATCCTGCATCCCTTCCTCTTCCTCCTCCTCCTCCTTCTCCTCCTTCTACCTCTGCTTCTGCTCCTGCTTCTGCTCCTGCTGCTGCATCTCCTCCTCCTCCTCTTCCTCAAATTCTTCCTTGTCCCTCTCCTCTTTCCCCCTCATTCGCATGCATTTCCTCCTCTTCTCTCCCTTTCCACCTCCTCCGGTTTATACTGTGTGGTGATTTATTTCTTCATGCCCCTTTTGTACCCTGGAACCTCAAAAAACATCTTTTCTCCTCCTCCTCCTCCTCCTCCTCTTCCACCATATCATCATCCTCTTCCACCGCAAACTTCACCATATTTCTGATAGACATTCGTTCTCATAAGCGTGTCACACCTGAAGCCGGATACTCAATACTCGGAGGAGGAGGAGGAGGAGGAGGAGGAGGAGGAGGAGGAGGAGGAGGAGGAGGAGGAGGAGATGCGACAAACACTGAGCACTCCACCTTGATCTTCTTCATCCTCTGTTTTCAAGCGACAGGTGACCCTCGATAATAGACGAGGAGGAGGAGGAGGAGGAGGAGGAGGAGGAGGAGGAGGAGGAGGAGGAGAAAAGATGTGTGCAGGTGGAAGAAAGACAAAGAAAGAAAGAGAAATAGAAAAAAAAGTTAAATAAGTTATGAAAGTGCAGGTGCAGAGAGGAGAAGGAGGAGGAGGAGAAGGAGGAGGAGGAGGAGGAGGAGGAGGAGGAGGAGGAGGAGGAGTAGGAGTAGGATAGACGATTGAAACCTTGTCGACTCATCATACCTGGGCTTCATTTTATCACAGAGAGAGAGAGAGAGAGAGAGAGAGAGAGAGAGAGAGAGAGAGAGAGAGAGAGAGAGAGAGAGAGAGAGAGATTGACACAGACACACAAACGCAGATGACCTTTGCATTGTCGTCTTTGTTCGGGTTATTACTCTCTCTCTCTCTCTCTCTCTCTCTCTCTCTCTCTCTCTCTCTCTCTCTCTCTCTCTCTCTCTCTCTCTCCAAAATTCACGGAGTAAATAAAGAAACAATAGCAGCACTTTCCTCCGCCTCAGAAGCAGTGGAGGGAGGAGAAAAGGGAGAACTGAGGAGGAGGAGGGGAGGGAGGAGAGGGAGACGGACATAATTTTAGGTGACCTGGCCTTTGGGACAGTGACGAAGTAGCGCGCCCGCACACACACACACACACACACACACACACACACACACACACACACACATGACGTATTTCCAATAGAGGAAGAGTTTGATAATTCAGTTAAAAGGAAATGATAGCTTCGTGTGTGTGTGTGTGTGTGTGTCTGTGTGTGTGTGTGTGTGTGTGTGTGTGTACTGCTGGGCATACACAGAAGGAGAGCAGAGGTGCGGCGGCAGAGGGCATATTACAGTGAGCTCCTGCAGGATATTGGCCCTTGCGTGGGGTAAGGGCGGCCAGGGGCGGAAGCGGCGGCAGGGACAGGGCGGAGCTGAAGAGAGGAGGAGGAGGAAGAGGAGTAGGAGGCAGCGGCGGCGTCGGCGGCGGCGGCGGCGATGGCGATGGTGGTGGTGGTTGCGGGCAGTACACTATCACCACCACCACCACCACCACCACCACCACCACCACCACCGCTGCCGCCGCCTCTTCCCCTCTCCCACAATAGGACTCTTCCTTTCCCGCCACCATAATCCCTTTCAGCCAATCACCACCCATCTTGTTGACCCCTTTCTCTATACCAGCCGGTGATTGGTGGAGTGGAAGAGCGGCCATCCAATCAGATGTCATCCTTCACCTCAGCAGGCGGCGGTGTGACTTACAATACTCACCTGTCATCTCCTCCTCCTCCTCCTCCTCCTCCTCCTCCTCCATACACCTGCTGCGGGAGGGAGAGAGGAATGAGGGTGGAGAAGGAAGGAAGGATATAGTAGGAAGGGGAGAGGGGGAGGAAGGAAAGGTGGGGGGTGTCAGTTGTCTCCATCACTGTCTCCACCTCTGTCTCCATTAGTTTAATCATCTCTCTTTTTGATACTGGAGGAGGAGGAGGAGGAGGAGGAGGAGGAGGAGGAGGAGGAGGAGGAGGAGGAGGAGGAAGGCTGGGTATCGAAGGGTTCGTACTCCACAAGAGGACAATGATACCAGCATATGAGAGAGAGAGAGAGAGAGAGAGAGAGAGAGAGAGAGA